>NW_028262336.1:88123750-88305000 GCF_047370975.1 Nipponia nippon | reverse complement strand
AGTGTTAAACAGAGGACCACAATCATATTGGAAAAATGAAGGAGATAGATAGAAAAATGAGAAGAGAGTGACCTAGGTCTACCTTATATTTCCGTTATTGATTTTGACAGTTAAAGAGCACATATTTGTAATGGGTCTTATCCTATAAATGATACCAAGCTGCAGAGGAATGGGATGTAAGGAGCTTTTGTGATTAGAATTCAAAAATATTTAAGCAAATTAGATAAACTGTCTTAAGGAAAAAGCATGCAATTCAATAAGTACAAATACAAAGTACTCTTCTTAGACAAAAATTACTACATAAATACACAATAAGTGAAAGTACTACTAGGTATTACTTCAGTAATAAAAAAATCTGGAAGTAACATGAATGAAAAGCTAAATGAGGCAGCACAGAATTCCATAAACACATGATACCCAGGTCTACTTGAGAATAGCTACCCATCCACATTGCCTGTCTGCATATGTTCCTCAAAAAGCTTTGGGGGCATATCTGCAGGTCCCTACAGGCTTACTGTCTTTCCAGCATGGATTTACTTGCAGTATGGACTGGGAGGGAGAGAATTCTATGCCTCTAGCTATCTCATTTGTTCTTGGCAATAGGATCTGGAAGAAGAGAGAATCTGATGCCCCTCTGTAGACACTCTAGAGTTTTTCACAGGAAACTCAGACATGATCTGCTACAGGACAGACGAGATGTCTAAACAGCTTGCATTTGGGTGGTGTATTTGGCCAGAACTGTGTACTGGAAGCAACCAGGGATTCAGATTGCTCTCAGGTGCAGTCTCAGCTACGATGAAGATTCAGCCAGTTAGAACAATTTTATGGTCCTGACACAAGTTTGGTTTTGTAGTTAATTTTATGACCCTGACAACATTTTCACTTATCTGGCTATTGTGTCAAGGGTAACATATTTTAGAAATTCTCAATAATGAGTCTGGTTACATTTCTGGAAACATAAATAAATAAAAATAAAATACTAAGATAATGCAGGGGTAGATACAATTCCAAACCTATTGGCTTCCTGATTTATAGTTTCCTGGGACTTCTTCATTTATGAAAATGCAGTCTGTTCAAACTTTTCTCACATTTAATTTTAGTGTAGCTGAGCAGCTGTCATCCTGTGTGGTTATTTTATAACCAGCTTTTGCTGTCTACACCTATGTATGTTTAGCTGGTAAATACCTGTTATGTTGCAACTTCGGTTTTCTGCTGGTTTTGTATGAGGACATTTTCATTATCAAAGAAATACAAAACAACACGGAGTCTTGTTATGTACATGTACATCAGACGTGTGTAATTTTCCATAACCACAAATAAGAGCTTGAATAACCTTGATCTTCTATTCTGTCATATTGTTTTTAAGCTGATGTAACACCATTGACATCAATGGACTTACCCCAGTATGAAATTGGTGTAATGGAGTGGAAAATCATTGCCGAAATCTCTAAGGGGATATTCAAAGTTCCCTTTCCTGTAAGCTGTGTATTAGACTGGAAGATCCATAGTTTGTATTTCCATGTTTTGATGTGTATATCAAATGATGAATAACTGTAAAACACTCCAAATGGGAAGCTATTCATAACCTTTTTTAATTATGCATGAAATATTTCATTTTAAAATTATTGGTTTTGCTGTATGTTTAAGTATCTACTCAATGTCACAATTAATTTTGACTTTGGAGAAAAATCTGGTGTATAGCAATTTAATTTGATACTGTACACTACCAGAGTCAACGTAATTTGTTGAAATTTAAATGAAATGAGTTGGTTTGTCTTTTTCAACTGAATGATATATGGAAAAGGAGCTCCATTTGTGACCAACTTTTATAAAGCTACTTAGCAGACAAGATCAAGATTTCACAAGCCTGGGTGTTCATGCAAGTGTTGGTCATAGTTAACTCCTAAATTAGTAACTGTTTGCAGGTCTTTGTATGTGTCAACTAATTTTCCTGAGAGAAGTCAGACTATACTGTCTTGATTTTCTTTCCCTAATTATGAGATCAAGTGGAAAATAAGGATATTATGCATCTGTTCAGTTTCATACTTAATTTCCTATGAATTTCTGTTACAAGATGATGAAAAAATGAACCACAAACCACTTTTTTTTTTTTTAAAGCAAAGACTGACACACGTGGCTTCATTTTCCTTTCACCTCAGCAAAAAGTGAATCTAGCTTTCAAAGCAAAAATGATAATTGAGCAGAACTGTATTGGTGGGAAGTGTTGATAACAATGTGGTTTTTAACCACCTTGTGAAATTTTATTACAGTTAGGAAGAGCTTTGTCAAATCAGTTGTGTATAATTTATTTTATTCTTCCATTACTTCATATTGAAAAGAGGCAAGATCCTGTTTTTTTTGCTATCAGTGAATAAAACATTTCCTGAATACTTTAACTTCCTTAAGAAGGCAAACTTTTTTTTCCCTATCTTTTTTTTTCTGTCAGTATTCATTCTCACACTCACACAAAGTGCTGTTTATAGTCTTGATCACTTTCATTTAAAAATTTTTACTCATTAAAAAAACTAGGAAAAACTTATTCTCTTCACTTTGTTTTTTATACACTGTATTTTTGAACTATTGATGAGAAATTTCTCTCCTAAGCAAAAGAAAGATGTAGTTAAAAGAAAGGGAACAGTGCCAAAACAAAAATCCTCTGTGATTTCCTTTTGTAAAATGTCACATAGAAACATGAATCTGGAAGTGTTCCACAGACAGCAGTAGTGATTTTGTGGATATTTTTCACTTGACATGGGGTATTTTGCATGTCCTAAATATAGATGGTTTAATTCCCAGTCTCCTGTGCTTTGTCATGTAATTTTCCCCCAGGGAATGTGCTATCACATCAGAATTATCCATTCATTTGTAGTTGCACTTTTATGTTTGTTTCATGGAGGGGACTGCGGACATAATGGGCAAGGCAGCAGAGACTGGTGTTAACAAGGTCCTAATTTTCTTTCTCAGCATCAGAAATGACTCTGAGGAAAAGTTTCTGGTGCAGCTCTGCAGAGAATTATGGCAAATTATTTACTCTTTGCCAACCATTCACATTGATGTCTCTCTGTTGACTTTGGTTTCAGATAGTATTTATGGCTGATATTCAAACTGGGTGTTTTCTATTCTCCCAGCTTGCTTCCAGAGCAACCCAAAGTCAGATTTCAATAGACATTATGGTCCTCTGTATGAATTGTACTGATCTGGGATCATCCTATTCCTAATCATCTGTGCATCTGAAAACGTCAGTAATTTCAGCTGGCATTTTGGTTGCCTAGAGATTTAGGCCTGGGTCCTAATTAACTATTTAAATTTAGGTTTTGTGTCTGATTTTGATTAAGAATATCTGGAAGAGAAAGGTTTGTTTTCTCCAGATACATTTTTTATTTTATCTTCACATTCTTTGAATTTAATTCATTTCTTCATTAATCTTTATTTAATGACCATTTTCTTTTGTCAATAGCTACAGAATATCTTTATTAAATTAAAATGACATTTGTAGTAGTTTCTCACTTCTCACTTTTCATCACTCTCGTAAGTGTAAATATCAGTCATAAAAATGTATATATTAGTAATTCTTTACATAGAGTCACCTTTGAAACCCAATTTTCTGCTCTGTGTTTATAAACTGATGGTAACTATTGTCAACTACTTCTTGAAAAAATAGGTGGGATGAGGATTTTGAAGTGATGCTTGAATATTTGTTAATACTATGTGTGTCTAGTTCTCTCTCACAACATTAGTGTTTATTGACTCTGCTAGCAGGATTCTTTCTTTATTTGTTGGTTTCAATTTGTTTTGATTAATCTGACAAAACTATCCTGAACACTGCTCTACCACTTGCTTAATACAAACCAGTGTTGTTCTGAATTGTTCTGGCAGCAAAGAGCAGCAAAAGAATGTCTCTGGATATTTCTCAGCCAATTTTAGTCTGCACGTTCTAGCCTAACCCTACATACCTTTTAGACTTAAATACACAACCCCTTCTCATTCAGGCTGTGCTGGAGGGAGGGGAAATTTCTATCACTCAGTTTCTTCTCACTACCCACTAGCTGGCAGTCATCCTGCAGCTTTTCAGCCACTGGCATTCATGTGAGTGTTCCCTAGTATAGCATGGGCAAATCAATTGTATTGGTGCAAAATTCTTAATTGAACTGTTCAAGCTAGCCTACAACAGACCAGAGAGTGCTCTCACACAGTGCTGCTCACAAAAGTGTGCATGGAACTACCCCTAGCAAGGAACTGGTGATGTGCAGCTAGGGATGCAATTATTTTTCCACAATTCTACTTGGTTTCATAGTGGTCAAACCTTGTTTTGATATTAGTAACCTTTCTGAGTTAGTCTAATCTTAATTAGGACAATTCTAGAATTCCCCATCAGCTGTGTTGTACTGTATGAGGACTAATTGATTTCAGCTGGACTATTTATAAACACAGACATCTACTTATGCAGTCAGTAAGAGCTGGCATAACTGAGCTTTAACAGATGTCCAAATTTCAAGATGCTGGGCCTGTTTTTGCCTTTCTTTGGAATGTCACTGAAATAAAAACTAGTATGATTGGAGATAAATTCGACCTTCTTATCACAGGATATTTAGCAAAATGTTATTTTTTTACTTTGCTATGATTCTGATCATAGAGTTTCTTTTAGTAGAATGATTGAGACCCTATTTTACAGATCTATGACTATCAAGGTGTAAGTAAAGTGTTTTATTAAAAAAAAATATTGCTAACTTTTGAAGCTGTCATTAGCTGATCATAAATGAATACTTTTCTAAAGGAGTTGATTCAATCTTGTATTTTTAGAGGACTGTGATATTAAAAAGGAGAAAAAACGCAATAACTGACAGAGGTCACAGTTACTTAAAAAAGAATTGAAAAATGGAAGAATATAAGAAACAAAGAGCCACATGCAATCATGGAGGAGACAGATATATTAGTGCAAAGTTGTCACAGTTCAGCTCAGGATCAAGCTGGCTGCAGGAATCATCATAAATATCTGACATGTTGAGGTTAAAGAAAGTATCTGAGCATTACAATGACTTGGTAATAGAACCAGGTTTGAGTGTACAGACTCGCTGATCACTTAATACTCCTGGGCTTCTTCAATTAATTGATAATTATTAAGTTTATTTTTTTGTTTTCTGATTTAATCTAGAGAGGATAGGGCTTTAAAATTATTTCATTCTTGATTTAATTTTGTTAGTGAAATTTGGAAAGGATGAATAATTTTAAGGAGGAGTTTGATTCAATTTTGTGACTTAATATTATAATACATCACCTAACATTACAGATCAAAATGATCTTGGAAGATTTCAAGTTAATAAATTTTGCCTATGGAAATTCTTAATCTAGAAATCTATGAATGTTTTTGTGGTATGATGATAATATGAAAATACATTAAAAAAATAATAAAGCAGTTGAAAATATTTCATCTGCAAATGTAAGATAGTGTAATGTCAGCACAAGATACCAGCTAATGTACATTACAGCTCTGTATATCTTGGTTTCTCTGAAATTTGAAGTTTTCACAATGGGAAGAAATGCATCAACTTGTATATTGAAAGGGATTTTCTTATTGTTTCTGCTGAGCTGTGAACTCCAAAAATTGTTTAAGGTTATAAATGTCTTTATTAAAATTACGATTTCAGCCTAATTTATTTTAACAAGAATTGTAATGTATTCTGCCCTTTGATCTCTTAGCTTGAAATGCTGCCTGTTGTTCCATTATTCCACCATCCATTTGCAGATAACAATACATCAGAACCTTTTTCTTGCTGTAGAAACAATGCCCTTTATTTGAGAAAGGACATTGTTTTGACAGATAAAGTAGGCATTTGATAAATTGGAACAGGTTCTGAATTATTTTGAGGGGAATGTGTGCTACATCTGTCTGCTGATTTTCCACTGAAGCAGTGCTTAACTTTCTTGTCTGTTTGTGATTTATTGAGCTGCAGAAAAGGTTAGGAAAATTTCATGGCTCTTCTCTTATAATTTGTAAGTGAATCAAAAAGCATTTGTTACTGTTTATGATGCTCAAAAGACAGAATTACCCCCAAACATTTATCCACAACAAAGACTGTAGTGACAACAACAACAAAGGTAAACAAAATAATGATCTTCTAAATTATTAATAATACAAATACAACACATAACAATTCAGCTGTTGAAATGCATGGAAAGTTAACAAAGTTTTGAGTGTCTATTTAGACACATTTTTAAAGGGTATATTAATGTAAAAAATGGCCACTTTTAAAGAGGTAATTACAAGGAGTCTTATTACATATATGTTTCCAAAATACTTTTATAGTTTATTAATATTTATCAAGAACTTCTCACAAACTAATGTAAAATCCTGGCCACAAAGAAGTCAAAAGATTTATGTTACTTAGCATTCAGGTCTGAATTTAATTGCTGGAACAGAGATTATTTTTTGTAGTTAGAGACATTCTAGGGGATCCTATCTGACCTGTAAATGCTGGAAAGGCCATTGCATATGGATGTCTTCAATAACCTATGGCATTTCAAATAATATGCCTATATTTACGTAACCAAATTGAGCTGTAAGGATGAAATGCAGCTTCAGGCTGTTGATCCTAAAATTTAAGTGTTTCAATGTAGGTGTACACCTATGAGCCAAGTTTTTAAGCTTTCATTACAGTAAATGGAGAGTTTATTAATATGTCCGGTGTAATCTGGTGACCACTGTAAGCCAAAGAGATTTAAGAGCTCCATAAAGTCATCTGAATATTGCTGTCTAGTGTTATTTGAAACTTTTTAAGATGTCAGAAATATCTGTATTAGACAAGGGAAGGAAAAAAAAAGGAAATCCACTCTGTTCTGAACCAGCAGCCTCAGGCCAGGTGGAATAACGTAGGGTGTTTCAGATGACACTGTATGCTTGCCTTGTCAGTCTTGTGCATATGCCTTTGACAACCCCATGGGTTGTAAATGGCATGAGACACCCCTGCAGAGTGTGCAGCTGAATGAAGTACCATTAACTGCACTGAAAAAAACATCAAGATGAGTGTCAGTTGACTAAACATACGTGTCCAGTAACATTTGAGATTCCCATTATCCTGTGTGGCATCCAGCTGCTGCTTCAGAGGACCATGCATCTCCCATAGGTCCTGTTTCATCTCTACCCTTCTTACTTCTTTAGGGCACTAGGTACCTAACTGAGCAACTAAATTAAACTCCTAGATTTCTCCCTGTGGAGAAAAAAGTGCCTTTCCTGAGGGACAACTCATCCCACATAGCTAGGCACTTATTTTAGGGTGGAATTAGTAAAGCTTTGGAGTACAGAGAAAACCTACATCACTATTATGCTAATTATCAACATTACTGACAATTGAAGCTGGAGGAAACCACTAGCTTTATCATTTTATTTGTATGAAAATAATTTTGATGCTTTCTATTTTTCTCTCCTTCCCTCTTTATTTTTTTTCACTCTCCGTATACTAGATGATACATAGTGAATACTAGACATATACAAAAATATAGAACAATAGATGAGATGTCTCTGTGGCATTCACAAAGCATATCCCCTTCATTCACTGAAACAGGGCTATTGTATATGGTGTTTCTTTTGATGCTTAACCATCAAAAGTTAAACTTGCTTGTTTGCTTTTGTCCTGGTTTTGGCTGGGATAGAGTTAATTTTCTTCCTAGTACCTGGTACAGTGCTGTGTTTTGGATTTAGGATGAGAATAATGTTGATAACACACTGATGTTTTAGTTGTTGCTAAGTACTGCTTACACTAGTCAAGGACTTTTCAGTTTCTCATGCCCTGCCAGTGAGAACCTGGGAGAGAGCACAGCCAGGACAGCTGACCCAGACTGGCCAAAGGGCTATTCCATACCACATGATGTCATGCTCAGTATATAAACTGGGTGGAGTTGGCCAGGGGGCAGCGACTGCTGTTCGGGAACTGGTTGGACACCGGTCAGCGGGTGGTGAGCAATTGCATTGTGCATCACTTATTTTGTATATTATTATTATTATTATTATTATTATTATTATTATTATTATTATTATTATTATTATTATTATTATTATTTTCCCTTCCTTTTCTGTCCTATTAAACTGTCTTTATCTCAAGCCATGAATTTTACTTTTTTTTCCCCAATTGTCTCCCTCGTCCCACTGTGCGGGGGAGTGAGTGAATGGCTGTGTGGTGTTTAGCTGCCTGACAATTTAAACCACAACACTTTCTTCTTTTTCTATCAACTTTCTGCTGCTGATGTAATTTCCATGCTGTATATATTTAAAAATTCTTCACATCATTATCATGATGATACCGGGTTTACTTTGATGAAAATATAAATTCAACTTGTTGAATTATTCATTATTCAGAGCTTCCAGAATTTTCCTACTACATCAAACAAATGGCTCTTCTAAGTTCTCTGTTGAAAGCTGAGACAGACATTTGTTCAGGCTGATGTTCATTTTACTAACTTTATCTAAAACAGCTAGCTTAAGCTAATTGTACTTGCTATCTCTATAGTTAGGGGAAACTGACTAGTACTTCTAAGAATAATACATACCAGACTAAGACTTGTTTAAAACACTGAAGATATATCAGTGTCTGCAAATGCCTGCATCTATTGACCATTAGGACGTTCTGAAAACTACTAGTTGTTTATTTTAGCATGCACAAAGAACTTCTAGACATCTCATAAATCTCAGACATATGGGGCATTTTATTCATTTCCAACTCAAATTTTTCTTATTAGGCTTTGTATTCAATCAGGTTTTTATTTCAGACTTTTAGGAAGAAGATGGAAAAAGGAAAAAGACAGCATCATCTAATCTTTACCATTACTCACTGGTAATCCTGCAGGTTTTCTAAGGAAGCTACATATTTTAATATTCAAAATGTGTATCAGTATTGTGTCCTCATCTTGTACCATAATATGTACCATAAGATAAGTACATAAGACAGTGTAACTTTTGAGCAAATGTTTGCGTGGGTGTGTAAGTTGATGGAGTTTGTGGCCTTCTAAGTTTGATGAAGTTTGTGTGCTGAAGTTAGGCCTTCTAAGTTCAATGAGAATGACCCAACTACTAAGATTTCCATTCCCAGTTCTTGTCACAAATGTAATTTTTTCTACCAGAAGGAATCATACATGAGGCACACTGTTGTATTAAACTTACCACTGAGTGTGCTTGTTTGTTTTCCTGCAGAAAGGGCCAATATGGCCATATCTTATACAGAGAAAGCATATGTGGAATTATGTACACTGCTGGATGTAAATTCAGTAGTTATTATCCATCTGGGATTTGGTTTTGGTACCAGTTTGTTTTCCCATTTGAGAATGATTGCAAACAACTGGCAAAGTGACGTGATGCACCTCACAGATTTAAGTTACACAGATACATCATAAATGCCTTATCCCATTTTCATTATAAATTATTAATTTACTGCTTGACATCAAAAATCGAGTGTATTCAGTTGTTCCCAATGATGACAGCTGCTATGGAACAGATAACATACATTGGCAAACCATACTCCACAGAAACAGGAAAATGTTTCTGAAGTTCCATGATATCCAGCTGTCTCCAAGCAATGAAGACCACACACTCAATAATAAGAAGGTGCAATGCAATAAAATCTCCTGGATTTTTTTTTTGGTTTTTTGTCCAATTCTGTAACTCAAAATTGTCTTTTTTCTCTTTTTTTTTTTTTTTTTTTTTTTTTTTTTTAGTGGGGGTACCCAAAAGCATTTGCTTTATAACACTGGCAATATGTATAATATGAAAATGAGAGTTGTTTATATTCTGGGTGGTAGGCTTCTAATTCATATTATATTTTTAAAGTTTGGAGGTGACACCCACAAAAAAGGGTAAAAGAGAAGAGCAAGAGCAATGCATTCTCTTCTAAGAAAATTTAGTCCTTACTGTGGATCAAGTTCTGTACACGAGTATGATTAAGAAGCATTCATCACTCAGACTTTAAGGGAAATATTTCTCCCACCATTGCTGTTTGACTGACAACAAAGTTACCGAAGCTTTTGAAGGGTACTGGTTTAGAGGATTCCCAAATAATCACATGCCATTGAAAGTCAACAAAATGTTCACTGAAGTCAACTACAAATGTATAAACAAATTAATTAAATTCTTAGTATCTAAAACTAGGAACTGGGGAAAAAAAACCCAAAACACTATATTAAGCATAATATATTTACAAATTGTTCAACAACCTTCTACCTACTAATTAAGGAGTAGTGATTCTGAAAGATAACTTAATTGAAGACTTCAAATGTTTCTTTCAAAAAGCTAAAGACAAACATTTCAGCTTTTCAGCTTCATTTTCCTCTTTTTTATTCCCCCTAACTGAAGCCATTAGCTGAATTTTTGTTGAATCTGAAAATATTTTTTGTGGATACAATTTTTATTTGGAGGGGAGGGAGGAACAAACTGTCTGCAGTTACCATTCCACTGTATTCAAAACAAAACAAAACAAAACAAAACAAAACAAAACATATCCTTTAAAAAAGAACTTAAAGTTCTTTCTCCAGCTATATTTACTTACCCTTCCAGTGGAAATCGCCATCCTCTGGCAGCTGTGGCAATGAAAGAGAGATTTGTCTGTTTCTCAGACGTTCCTAAATATAGCAGCTGAGATGCAAAAATGCATACCATGTTAGCAGAAATGGCAGAGAATGGAATATGCGTGAAGAAACAAGAACAGGAATGGATGACACCTAGATACGCTGTCCATTCTCTGTTGTTACTGCCAAAAGGGTGGTAGTAGCTGTCAGTAGAACAAGGAAAATAGGTAAGACAATAACATTTCAAACTTGTCAAAACTGTTTGTAATATTTGTGTCCCTAGCTCTCTGTGAGCAGACATAGAGTTAGAGTGGCAGGGAAAAAAACCCAGAAAGCTACCCCAAGACAATGACAACAAAAAAAAAGCACCACAAAACCCCCATACCTTGCTTCCATTCTTCAGCTGTCCCAATTCACAGTCTCATACACCGATATAATGCATGAAGCATAATATAAAATTCATTTTGAAAATATACGTGCTACTCCACTAGACTTGAGTTGTGGATGGCTAAGACACAGGTGCCTTTTTCTCTTGTTTGTGAGTTATCATCCTAACACCTGCTCAGACTGCCTGCTCACATTGTCCTGCACTCTAGTCTTCTGAATGTGTACTGAAATAGTGAAGGTCAAATCTTGTTTTTACTTTCAACAACCAAATGGTACTGAGGTGACTTATTTATTGTTTAAAATCCTTATTCCCCTTTGTGTTTTAGCAAACATCCTGGGAAGCTGCTGAATGAATAATAAAAGACATGTTCAAAGGCAGAGGGGTATTCAGAAGGAAGCAAGTGACTGTAGAGCTGGTAATGTGATGTTATGGTTAGGGCTGGAATGGCATTTTCATTCTAAGCAGCATTTTTCAAATGCTTTTCATTTCACTACCTGTCAGGAGGATATTTCTCATGCTTGTTCCCTCCCTCAACACAGTATTTTGGAAAGACTGGTAGAATTCCATTGAGCTGTATTTGAGAATTTAATATTGAAAATGTATTTTCACTAGCTAGGGAATTAGTCAGAGTCATCTCTCATTCTCAGATAGTTCAGTATGTTTTATTTAGAATACTATGAGGACTGGTTCTACAAAACCAGTCAACTATTAATGAGGTTGATACTAGTAGAAGTATGCACAATGTTTCAGACTAAGCTTGTCAAGGGCTCAGAACAACTTCCCATGCCTTATTTGCTGACTTTTATTTTTGGAAATACATATTTTTATTTGAAAAAAAGATATTTCACATGCTTAAGGATCTCTTATCTCACTGTATATCACTGTACAGGTTATACAGAAGAATGAACATCTGACACCTGGCATCAAATAGGGATGCCAAACTGAAAATGGACCACATTTTACAGACTCATCAGATACTAAACTTTTTTATAGCTCTAGTCATGGCAGTGGAATATGTATTTCCATTATCAACTTCTCCATTAACAGAAGGGGGTTTTTCATTTCTCAGTTTGCTTTGTAACCCAGGTCCTTTTATGGGTAAAAGGGAAAGGACAAGTGAACAATGCAGACCCATGAGGAACAGTAACCTTCTATCCCTATCAACTGCAAGTAGATTTTCTCTTAAAACAGACTTCGTGTCAGAAAGAAAAAATTACAACATGTTAGGCTGGAACTGTTGAATCTGTTTCCACTCCCTAGCTGCCTGTCCCACTTGTGGAAGACGCCACTACAAGAGTAGGAAGAGCTGAATTGCTCTTCAGCATTTTCTTGAACTTACAGCCAGTCACATTAAGGTAAGCTAACATTGAATTCAAGTTTCTTTAACACATTAGGCTTGATTAAGAAATAGGTTTTCATTCATCTGCCCTTGCCATAGGGACAACAGCCTCCAAGAACAGGCTGGGACAGATATACGAGATGAAAAATGCTTTAGTTTAATCCACAGCCAAATATGTGTCAACACTGTTAATGTAAATTAGCATAAATCCATTCAGGTCACCAGCAGAGAGTCTAAGTACACAGATCTAAAAAAAAAAAAAACAAACCAACAACAACAACAAAAAACCTCACAAAACCCAAACAAAACCAAAAAAACAAATCACAACAAAAGGCAAAAAAACCCAAACCAAAATGAAAAGCTAGGATCATTTTCTATCATCCGTAAGACTAAAGCTCTTTAAAACCAGATCACTACATTATAGTCAATGATGCTGAAAGAAAAAGGAAAAAAAAAGTTTGAGACTTATCTGATTTATAGAATCTTCTTCTTATTATTATTTTCACCACTGTGTAAGTTGTCATCTGATAAAAATCTATTGTCTATTTGTCTATTACAAGAAAAAATATTTCTCTTGCAAACTATTGCCATCAGACACTATGGAAAACTCATGAGACATTAACTGCTCAAAAGAAAATAATTTTAAATCATCTCACTCTGAAGACTGATAGTGAAGCTATGATTGTGATTATAAATTACTGATAATGATTAGGTTTTCAGCACTTATCTCATAGTTACTTCAAACCAGATAATCATTTAGAAAAGAAAGATTTGGATTTAGTCATATATCTCTGAAACATAATCTTGGCTTTATTTTTCTAGACTTTCTCTCTGTTCAAAAACAACTTTCATATGCACACAAAAATGAAAGGGCATACTGCATGGCAATAGAAAGCTCAAAGCTTAATTTTCACCAGAGGTATACTGAGAATACACTAACCAAAACTTGATTTCCTGATGGTAAATGAATTTGGGGGGAAAATGTGATGAGAGTAAAGAGAAGAGATCTCAATAATAGTATAAGGATATAAAGTAAAGAATCCCAGTCTCTCAAGTAGAATTGTTCAGCCTTTACAACCTTGTTGAGTTTGTTATTAGAAAGAGAAGTGTTGCCATTAAATAAATGTATACATATATATGTATCTGGCAATCAGAAATTGATAATGATGTCATAAGATTGATAAATCAGGACAGTTTAAAACTTTAAATTTTACTAAATTCATTTGTTAACAACGCACTTATTAATGGTTACTTCTCATACCTTATTAATCATCACCATTACGAACACAAAATCTTTAGTCTTTAAGACCTACTTCTTAAATTAGATCGAAATATACAGTACTGTAGAGCTGATATTATTTACTTTTATTTAGCACTGATGGCTGTGGTCCTTGGTGGTTCACTGAGCTCATGGCGTTTAGGCTTCAGAACTCTTTAAGGTAAGTTGCAGCTGAAGTTATCTTACCTTCTTTCTTCTGTTTTCTTCACTCATGCCCAATATTTGTATGCAATTGCCCCTGCTCCCCTCAAAAAGGGGGGGGTCTCATCTGCTCCCATTACTGCTTATATTGGTTTTGTATGTTCTGCCTATTTGAAGTGCTTTGGGTTTATCTTACCCTTAGTCTGGCAGGATTTTTTACTTAGATGTAGTCTACATCATGGTCATATTGATCATATACTTCTGTAAAATGCCTGTACTTTGTAGCTGAGCATGCTATAATAGTATTACAATATTAAATAGTTATATACTATTGTTAGTTGCATTACTTTAGTATGCTTTTATTTGGGTTCAAGTCAAAATAATATTACGTATATCCTGATAAACACACTTTTAATTTATAGGTGTCACAGGGTTCTGTTTTGGCTACAGAGGCCACACTCCCTCTCCATGATACAAGGATCCACCAAAGTTGTGTAAAGAAGAATATATGGCTACAAAGTCATAACCAGAACCTTCAGTCACCTTAAATGGAACACAAAAGCATGGTCTCCTGATGTGACTGCTCACTTGCTTATTTTTGCAAGTGGAGTTGCTCTGCATGTGTGACAGGAAAAACTCAATATGCATTCTGCAAAAGAATCAATAAAATGGATTCTAAATCTCTGTCTGTCTTCTTGTTAGGAAGCAATCCAAATATTCTGAACTATGGATACATGCATTTCCACTACTTACTCAAGAAGTTGCAGTCAATGTACTTCAGAAACGTTTCCCAAGCATATTGGTCTTAAAATTTGCCACTAATTCAAGGATATTTCTTTTTTTCATTATTTACCAATATCTTTAAAAAAATCTTGGGGTTTGTTACTCAGTTCTTGTTATATTAGTTTCAATCAAGGTGTCATTTGTACAGGCATTTGGTTGGGATTTTAAGAGCATTCGTTTTGCAACCAGACATACAAAAGGAGGCATTGCAGACTGCTGTGTCTGTGCACCATGCTCAATTTAAGAGTTTAACCAGTAAGGTTCACCAGACAAAGTAAAAGCCAATATATTCCTTTGGGGAAGGAGAAGAAAAGAGGCAGGTGCCTTCTCAGTGTTAACCAAAGCTGTTGATTGCCTAAGGATTGTAATAGGAATACAACAGGATACTCAGCAGACAGTCTGCAGACTGGAAGAATATACAAATCAGCCAGGAGAAAACTGAGAAAAAAAGATATGTCTGAATCAGTTTCTCACTTTGATTAAGAAGCCTTAAGGAAGGTGCTTCTGTGAAACTGGATTCATAAACACATATTCCTGTCTGCAGTTAGACATGGCAATTTATTAATTGAGCATCAAATATACCAAATGAGAAGAGAAGAGAAGAGAAGAGAAGAGAAGAGAAGAGAAGAGAAGAGAAGAGAAGAGAAGAGAAGAGAAGAGAAGAGAAGAGAAGAGGAGTCAAAATCATAACTGGTTGTACCATGACCATTATCATGCTTTAAATTGTCTTAATACTATTGTTTTCCAGTTATCTCTGTTTTATTTAATATCTGTATTTTCAATATATTAACTTTCATTCTCAAGACCATATATCACTTTTTAAAGTCTTGCTTATGTTTCTAACCTTTTCTAGGTCACTTTGGTTTATACCTTTTCTCAATGGTGTTTGCAACACATTGCAATTTGGTATCATCTGCAAATTTAATTAATGTGCTGTTTACCTCATCTTCCAGATAAATTACAGATACATATTCTCAGTTCAACAGTCAAACACCATCTGCAGCCTCTCTCTCTCTCTCTCTCGCAGGCACACCCTGCACTTGTCCTCCTACACACGTACATATTCCAGTCCATCTGGATTTCTTTACACAAAACTCATACTCATGAATTGGGATAACCCTATCAGTTCCATTCCCTTCATGAAAGGATGATACCATTGCAGGTGTGCATTATTAAAGCTTTTCAAGAGATCTGCTAATTAGAGATTCTTGTCCGTGATACTTAGACAATAGCTGAGATGACAGTATGTGAACATTTAGGGGAATATTTTCCAAACTAGCTTTTAAACTTCTAATATAGGATTGGAATATAAAGCACCTCAGATTTTGATTAGTCAGGTCTTGGGTTCTCATGCCCAAACGATCAAATATTATTGGGACCCCCTTCCTGTGGATACTGGGAATACTGAACAACTGAAGTGCGCATGGAATCCTGAATAGGCAACCTTGTGGGTCAGGGCGAGGCAATTCTGAATATATAGCCTATACACAGCATTCAGTTTAGTAGTATCACTGGGATACAATTTCTGACTCATTAGGCTGGCTTTGTAAACAATGGACAGAACTGGCAGTGTTAGGGTATTATTCAGTTCTCTCATTGTAAATGGTTATTTTAAAACAGGATTAATTGCTCTTGAAAATGGCTACAGTCACTTATTCAGATACAGACATTACATATAGTCCAGTCTACAGGCCAGGCTTTTGAGAAGGCCATGTAAAAATATTGCATATAAGAGAATTATAATTACTCTATGTTACTAACAAGAAAAAAATTATGTAGGATAAGAAATAAAGAATAAAAAAAAATATGGAGTAAGATATTTGTCTCAATTTTAAATTCGTTACAACAAAAGAGGAGTATAGATTGAATGAAATATAAACTTGACATAGGAAACATTGATCTATGTAATGTCCAGCTGACACCTTCATTAGTTTACTTAGTATAGTTAAGGCAAATAGCACGTTGTTTTCTAGGTGACAACCCAACAGCCTGAGTCACAAATGCATCTCTAGATGGCTTCTGAATAAGGTCCAAATGCTGAAACTCAGAAGATTGCAGTAAGTTCACATCCTTCATCTTCATTCTTAAAAAGCCATGCTCAGTAATCTACTGAAATGTGTAGCTCCTTACTTGGAAGCATTTCCTAACTTCCTTCTCTAACTTGATAGTCTCAATAAAAGGGAATAAAAGGGAGGACCCAGTAAGACCATGAAAATTGTGACTCTTTGTCACACTTCATATGTAAAAAGAGGTGTAACATAGATCACAGTAGTAGCTGAAACATTCATAAGGAAAAAGATTTTGAAAGTAAAGAATGGGCTTTAACATAAATTAAAACATTAGATCAGCAGATCACTAGGCGCTAGAGCTATCTAGGGAGCCAGCAACCTATTTTAGACCCTGGCACACCTTTGTTACATACAGAAATATACTAATTATGCAGGAATCTAAAAATTATTGGGCATGCATCATCAATAAGCATTTATTCTGGAAGAAATGTTAAACCCTATGTGTAGGACTTCCATTTGGCCCATTGCATGTGTGTTAGTTGTATTTGAGGTAAGTTCTCACCCATTTCTCTCAAAATGGTTACGTATTTTATCCTCTTGTTAATTTCTTAGTCTTTTTCAATAGCAGCGTAATAAAAATTTCACCTGTTCCATGTTTACGTTCCTGTAGGAAAATAAGTCATTGGCATTTGACAAACACTGTGAATAATTTGGAAAGAACATATTTTGATTTTCAGGAGTTCTTGTATTCCTAAAGAACACACTTTTCTCCAGCAATATATCTTCTTGCCATCTAAATAACAGATTGTAGTATGTAGCTCTTTGCTACTGAAAAAAAAAAATGCTAAGTTTAAATTGCCTATATTGACAAAGAGTAACAGTATATTAAAAACCAGACAAACTGTGGGCATCTGTGGGAAGGATGGTAATATAACACAGATGCCCTTAATGCCCCGTATCTAGGAAAAGTTACAAGCTATCATTTAGAGGGAATGTGCATTGTATGCGTATAAACTAAAGTATTGAAATACAGTTTTAATGATAGCAACCACAAAAACACTTAGCATGTTCACTCAAACACAAATATTTAATCCTCTGACTTCTTTAAATCTCTGGTCTCCTTTGGGAATGAAATAACTGCAGGGCTCAATTTGTACTGGTAGCTTAATGATTAAAGATGAAAAATTCTTTGCCTATGCATCTGATTTTTATATGCCATGTTTTACTGCAAATCCTATTAAAATAAACTCTGTTTTTAGTTGCTGGGAGTAATTAGATCCAATACTTCACAACTGCAAAAAATGTTAGCTCCTGTTTTGAAGGCTGCTTGCTGTAAGGGAATTGACAGTAGGGAAAAAAAAAAAGAAAAAAGGAAAAAAAGAAAAAGTAGGACTCCATTATGTGAAGGTATGCAAGCAGAAAGAAACTTACCATCTGGGTGCAGCTTTCTATTATTTGAGAATATTCAATCTCTAAATTATCTTGATTATAACAAAAATAAAACTGTGACTTTGTCACTTAGTTTGGGCATTTCTTTTAGAATTGCACACCTAGCATGATATACAAGTCCTCTAAAACGTTTAATACTGCACTGAGTGGACACTTAGGAATTATGAAAATGGCTTGCAGACCGGAAATTCTCAGAAATGTCCTGTCTAGCCTGTAGTGAGAATAACAAGATTTTACCACAGTCATCTTCTGCAGTAAAACATTGATAAACATAGTTATTATGTACAGTTTTCTCTACAAATATTTTATTTATTCTATTAAAAAGTATAAAATAACTTTAAAATAACAATACCAAAGTTCTGTGTGGAACACTGAACTGAAATACTGTAAGACCTACATGTTTCACTGACGCAAAACAACCATATAAATCTTCCATACACAACTGCAATTTAGTGAAATATGCAGTTTTCTGTTTTCCATTACTATATACAGTATAAATTCTTTCTGCTGGAAGACAGATTGTGACAAATTTGCAAACAGCATCTGTATTCATACTTTTGAAACACTAATTTACCTGGCAATAAAAACTTTGATTTCCCAAAAGGAGTGCCAGGCCTCAGAACTAATGCCTATTTTTGAGACTTAACTGAGTTTTCAGCGTTAGCAATTTTCTTATGAGTTACAATGCTCCTATGGAAAAATATACAACTTAAAACCAGGTATAGAGAGTTAAAAGGGTCACACAAAACATAAATCTGTATGCTAAGTTTATGTGTGTGTATAATTTATATAAACAGACAAAGTTCTGACTAGGTACACTATCCATTGTGGAAAAGCTTTTGTTAACAGCACTACCTAAAAGAATAACAAGGGGTATCTGTAGAGTATTCTATATACATTCATTACTTAACTGGAAAACTATTTTTACATAATGGTGTGAAAAATTAATCAGAATGCATACCTATACTATTCCTAAAATACATTTTAAGTCTACTTTTATTTGATATCTGTATCTTCTTAGACTAAACGTCTTATAACCCCATGAGAGCACCTTTCACTATTATTAGCAGGGAAATATTTTAGATACAGCCTTGCAAGGTACTTATGTCTATCAGTAGTGTAATGTGAGAAGATTGTGTGCATCGCTATACGTTAGAAATAATTCTGTTAAAGCCATTCTTTAAAACAGAACAATCTCTCCAAGGAAAAGTATTATCAGGCTTTCACTTGGAAACATCATAATGGAAATTACTGCTAAATATTTAAAAAAAAAAAAAAAAAAAAACCAACCACAAAAACCACAAAAGAAACTTAACAATCCAAACTCTTAAATACATAAAGCTATATATAAGCCTATATAGAATCATAGAATGGTTTGGGATGGAAGGGACCTTTAAAGGTCATCTAGTCCATCCCCCCTGCAATGAGAAGGGACATCTTCAACTAGATCAGGTTGCTCCGAGCCCCATCCAGCCTGTCCTTGAATGTTTCCAAGGATGGGGCATCTACCACCTCTCTGAGCAAACCATTCCACTGTTTCACCATCCTCATTGTAAAAAATTTCTTCCTTATATCTAGTCTGAATCTACCCTCTTTTAATTTAAAACCATTACCCCTTGTCCTATCACAACAGGCCCTGCTAAAAAATCTGTCCCCATCTTTCTTCTAAGCCCCCTTTAAGTATTGAAAGGCTGCAATAAGGTGTCCCCACAGCCTTCTCTTCTCCAGGCTGAACAATCCCAACTCTCTCAGCCTTTCCTCATAGCAGAAGTGTTCCATCCCTCTGATCATTTTTGTGGCCCTCCTCTGGACCTGCTCCAACAGGTCCATGTCCTTCCTGTGCTGAGGACTCTAGAGCTGGACGCAGTAATCCAGGTGGGGTCTCACCAGAGCAGAGGAGAGGGGCAGAATCACCTCCCTCAGCCTTCTGGCCACGCTTCTTTTTGATGCAGCCCAGGATATGGTTGGCCTTCTGGGCTGTGAGAGCACATTGCTAGCTCATGTCCAGCTTTTCGTCTATCAGTACCCCCAAGTCCTTCTCCTCAGGGCTGCTCTCAATCCCTTCATAGCCCAGCCTGTACTGATACCAGGGATTGCCCCGACCTAGGTGCAGGACCTCGCACTTGGCCTTGTTGAACCTCATGAGGTTGTCTAGGTCCCTTTGGATGGCATCCCATCCCTCAGGCGTGTCAAGTGCACCACTCAGCTTGGTGTTACCTGCAAACGTGCTGAGGGTGCACTCGATCCCATTGTCTATGTCATCGATGAAGATACTAAACAGCACCAGCCCCAGTATGGACCCCTGAGGGACACCACTCTTCACTGATCTCCATCTGGACACTGAGCCATTGACCACTACCCTCTGGATGCAACCATCCAGCCAATTAGCTATCGACCGAACAGTGTGCCCATCAAATCCATATCCTTCCAATTTAGAGAGAAGGATACTGTGGGGGACCATGTCAAAGGCTTTACAGAAGTACAGATAGATGACATCCATAGCTCTTCCTTCATCCACTGATGTAGTCACTCCATCATAGAAGGCCACTAGGTTGGTCAGGCAGGACTTGTCCTTGGTGAAGCCATGCTGGCTGTCTCAAATATAGGTGGTTTATCAGTAAAAAGTTTATTTTTCTATTGTGACAGCCACCGAATAGATGCAAATTAGGTTTATAACACCTCCAAAAGCCAACACACCCATATTCTGGGTGTGGGTGTTGACTTTACCTACACTAGTCAAATGGTTTCCCTAAGTCGACATGTTATTTATGTCTTTCCCCATTTTTTATTTTTTAGGTTAGGCATGAAACACAAAATATTCTCACAGAACTAGTAACTTCTTTTTTTTACTGAAATATATTGTGAACAGGGTATGTGACCCACAAGACAGTCATACAGAAAGGATTGTGATGGGGTTAGTAACTTCCACTATTTTTAAGAAAACAAACAGTTGTATAGAAAGATTTTAATTTAGGACAATAGTTGCAGAAGGTAAGGAACTATGGGCTGTTATGGAGAAGGTTTAAACATAGGTGCTGAGCAGAACTTTAGAAAATAAAAATGCAGGGAGAAAGGCATGAGACAAAATTAGAGCAGGAAACAGTCCAAGAAAATGGTGAGAGATATGGAGGAATGGTTTTCCTCTACTTTGAATGGCATCCAAAAGAAATTAAAGCACTTTTTATCTCCAGTTCTTTTCAGAATAGGGACTGATGGATGTGGAACACAACAAAGCAAGTACATAAGAGACACTCAACTGGACATTCAACCTTGTTGTCTACAAGATCAAATCGAGTTTTGTGTTTTCTTGCAAATGTGATCCTCTAAATTATAAGCACAAGGAAATACTACGAGTGTCAGAATAACAGTATATGAGACCTGATCTGCCACAGGTACTGGTGGAACTTTCTTTTCTGTGTCTACCAAGAAGTCCTCAAGTCCATGTTAGTGATGTTATTTCTAGTAGTAACCAAAACAACTCTTACTGGTATCGAATACATAACACGGTTTCGTTATGAGAATGAAATATTGTTATTACTTTAATACTGTAATTACTATCACTACACAGATAAAAGTTTGAAAAACATATAGTTAGCCAAACTCTTTGGCTATATGTACATTTTTATGAGTATTGATGTACACATATATATGTATATATTTAAATATATTATCTGCATGGCAGTTAATCTGCCATAATTTCTTCACACAGAAACCTATGGCCATACCATGCTCTTTTTCAGCAGGAGGAATGATAAGCATGAAATGGGAGCCAAGTATCTCAAGCCAGACTAGTTATCTATATGGGGCAACTGATTTCTAGATCCTGTCATCTTTGATGATAATAGGAGCTCAGGTATCTATTTTCTGTTTCTAGAAGACTTGCAACAGCTGTATGAGGCTTTCAGATGTAATAAAAAACTTGTGTCTTCCTCAAGCAGCATGTGGCAGCCAGGAAAGATACCTAGGGGATTTCAGTGGGTATTTGGTTACTCTGTCTAAACTTCTGAGTCTGAACCAGTCAGAATGGATTCACAGCTGGTGAAGGGTCTAGAGGACAAGTCCTGTGAGGAGCGGCTGAGGGAACTGGGGTTGTTTAGCCTGGAGAAAAGGAGGCTGAGGGGAGACCTTATCACTCTCTACAACCACCTGAAAGGAGGTTGTAGCAAGGTGGAGGTCAGTCTCTTCTGCCAAGTAACAAGTGATAGGACAAGAGGAAATGGCCTCAAGTTGCGCCAGGGGAGGTTTAGGTTGGATATCAGGAAAAATTTCTTCCCCAAAAGGGTTGTCAAGCACTGGAATAGTCTGCCCAGGGAAGTGGTTGAGTCTTCATCCATGGAGATATTTAAAAGACATGTAGATATGTAGCACTTAGGGACATGGTTTAGTGGTGGACTTGGCAGTGCTAGGTTAATGGTTGGACTCGATGATCTTAGAGGTCTTTTCCAACCTAAATGGTTCCACAATTCTATGATTCTATGACTTTACAATCATTGGAGAGAGGTAGGTACCACCAGAAGCTTATTATCAGCTATGTTCAGATCACATGGGTGATATGCAGCTGATGCCAATAATGTGGGTGTGTGACTTGATATCTTGACCCACTAAATGTCCAGGTGAGGGCCCTGATCCCTTTCATAGCTCCCTTCCAATTCAAGCATTTGATGCTTGTTTTTATAAAAATATAGGAAAATAAGGAACTGAAAGATTAATAGTGCATGATCTTAATTCTAACATGGAGTCAAGGCATGTCTGGGACAAAAACTCAGACACACACAAGGTCTCAGAGGCGTTCCCAGAAGCTGAAATTTAAACATAGGTTTAGACACCAAAGTAACTTTCCTGCTTACATGTTCATGCTTCTGACTACTATAAATGTAGCATGCATTACTGCTTCAGAATTAGAAGTCTAACTTTTAAATGTCAAAAAAGGGCTAATGAATCCATCTTAAGAGTGTAATTCATGTAAAGAAAATGCCTGGGAAGTACAGTAAGTTGTAAATTTTTTCAAATTACTTTCTTCTTTATACATATCTTATGGATATTTCTGGGTTTGTTTTTATTGTCTCTTAGAAATAGGAAGGCAAGTCCTTCCTTTTCGCTTGTATTAGCTCTTGTTATATTGACTCTTTTAAAATGCTTAACCTTTAACACTGAGACTATTCCAGTTTTGTACTTACATTTCTGTGGTTTTTAAGCAGGTGTCACATCTTCATGTATCCAAAGGTAAGCACAAATTGATGTTTTGTTTGAAAAGAAAGAAAAAAAAAATCCTTTTAACTTCTATAACTCCAGGCTCTAGAAATCAGAATTAATGAAGCTTTTACCCATTGCGCAAGTGCATAGTGCCTCACAAACTGAAGGGATGTCAATTAAGTGCTCATATGCGTATAGTAACTATGTTAAACTGAGAAAGGAAAAATAAGAAAGTGTATACTTTTTTTTTTTTTAACATTTACCTTTGCTACCGCATATCTTGATGGAACTCTATTCACACAAATGTATTATATGAATACAAATGTGATCATCCCTGAATGCAGAGCAGAAGTGTGGTAAAAGGGCATGCAGAATTGCTTACATAGAAATACAGCTTAAGGGTCAGACAGGTGGCTCTTCTGCAACCTTTTCTCTCTGTTCCCATTTTACGATAGAGCTGTATGAATATAGGAGTATCCAGCTGCATATCCTCTGTAAGACAGAAATGTGTCTGGCCACGCTCAGGTGAGTGGCAGAAAAATTGCAGGGCTCCAGACACTCTTGGTCACTGTGAATTACAGCAGATGTGTGTAACAGGAGCTACCTTTCCTCATCTCTCAGATGTGAAAACAGGTGTTTGCTTTTAAAGTTAGATCCAGAAGGCATCATTGCATCTTTTCAATATCCCTTCTTAAGTTTTTTTTATGACGTACTTCAGGATTCACTTGACTCATAAATTCTGGTCAATCATATTACAAACAGTTTTAAGATAGATAACAGAAGTCTTTTTTTAATGAAATACTTGATAAGATTTTAAAATTCAGACAGCTATCTCAGCTATTTGAATAGTGAAGATCTAAAACCAGTATCCATGCTGCTTTTTTAATTAAAATTTTACCCAAAGGAAAACAGTATTCAGCAGTATGCCAGTTTCCTCTCTCCAGAAATTGTATAGTGAATTGTTTGCACATACCATAAGGTGCCCCAGCGTCTTGGGTTTTCATATGGTAACTGACTGATCTCTTTTTCCTGCTGTTATGCTTTTGACCTGATTTAATTGATATTAGCAATAGCATTCAGACTGTACTGATTACCTAAACAGGTAATAAAAACAAAAATATGAAGGACAAAGCTATCACGTTCATTCACTTGCACACAGTGTGTCACTGGTATAATGTCACTCAGGGAGAAATCTTGCTGGATTCTAGAATAAATAAGTAATTTCTGGGAACTCTAAAACTTTGATGTTTGTGTATTTGCCATGTTAAACCAAATTTTGTTTAAGATTGGCAGTTGTTATCCAAACAAAAAGGACAAAATGCATTTTTAAGTTTAAAAAGATTGAATAACTCTTTATGTCTCTATAAGACATAAAACTTATGTCTTATAATGTCCAAAGAATCTTCATTTTAAAATACATAAAGATTGAAGTTAAACTACAAGGAAATGAGAGAGATCTTGTTTAATAATTAGCTAATTCAACACATGATCATTAAAAAAAAAAAACAACAACAAACTATTTATAGTAAATGCATCAGCATTTGAAGCTGTCCTTACAGGTGTTACAAACGGCATGATCTTGGCCAAGTCTCAGTCTGCCATCTTTATTTTAATGTTACACACTGCTTCCTTCACTTAATTTTAAATACTCTTGATCTGTTTCTCTCTGTAGTCTGTTTTTCCAGCATAGATAATAGAAAAGTTCTAGTAAAGACACTTCTAGAATGATCACTGAGTTGATAGGAAGAGGATGAATATGGGACTGAAATAAAAGGGCAATAAACAGTGAGAAAAAAGTGCAGTGTAGAAATGAACAATTAAGGCAAGAGGAAAGCAAGTGAATGAGACCAAGAAAAAAAAGTGAAAAGCTAAAACAGAAAAAAAATGAAGACCATATCAATTAATAAAATAAATATTATGAATGATATTTTGTCATGTAAAAAAGAGATGACATAGGTGTTAAAATAGCCCCCTACTCCTCATGACTTTTTTTGCCTAATCTTTATCATATGTTTTGGGTTTTTTTCTTAGATTTCTACAAAAAGTTCCACCTTTTTATGACTATATTCATTCTTATGTGAACTTTTAACATCTGCAGTGCTTCCCTCTTCATTATTTCTCTATATTTCTCTCATTTTCTACTCTCTAAGATTCCTCTTGTAACATGCAATATAATTTAGTTTTTCTAATAACATAAATCAAATTTTCATTTCCATTCTACTTCCATTCATTTCAATAAGGAATGATTATGTTCATTAAAAGAGCAAATTTGAATGTTAAACCACTATTTTTCTTGTATTTTTTTTATCTTTTCATATAATTTTACAGTTTAGGCACTTAACATTATTAATTTAGAATTACAAAGAAATATAGGCATTACTATATAAATCTTAAAAAAAAAAACAAACATAATAACATTATGTGGTTTTCCCTCCAGAAGTCTCATTTCTTAAGCCGCCTCAAATGACTATGTTACTTGTTCTCTGAATCCTACCTTCTTTACACTATAATGAATTATTTCTGTAATCAAAATCTCTAAACATTTGTATTACAAACTATAGCCTACTGGAAAAACATGAGCTCCAAGAATCACAGAGAGTCTTGACTTCTTATCAAAAAGCTGAAAGGGGAATTATTGGACTTCTATTAGAAATGGCTTTATATTCCTATAAAAATCACAAATCAGTTAAAAAAAGGAAAAAAACCCCACAACCCTTTAAGAATAGAGCTTATTATAATTAACCTTTTAGAAAAAAAACCCACCCTATTAAATTTCATAACTTTTAGGAATACTCGTAATAAAAGTCTGATAGTAAAAAAGATTCACCCTCACTAACTTCAGTAATGTATGGATTCATCACCTAGAATTTTGTTCAGCTTCTCACATATAGGCACCTGCTGCAATTTAAGATACTTCAGGGTAAGGAAGTCATAGGGTGGGTAGGTGTGACATTGTGGAGTTACAGGAGACCTCTGCTCTTCTGGATGAAGAGATAGAGGCCTGACTGGATGCCCTTGCTCACTGCAAATGGCACTAGATGACTGGAAAGCTGAACTGAGCCCCAAGGCAGCTAGATTTAGAGAAGAGATCCATTTTTCTTATTTTTCCTTCCTTTCCTTTCCTCTTTAAGGGGAATCTGATTGCTAGTGGCCAAAAACATGTGGAAGATAAATCTGGGCCAAATTTCAGAAGAAAAAAAGAGCATAAGAGCAAATGTGTAATGCAGTGCTTAAAGTCTGTAATGCTGTATTGGTAGTTACGGGGGGGGGGGGGGGGGGGGGAGGAATATCCACTTACCCCACTTCAAATCATAATGCTAATTACTCTTCAGATATAATCTGTCTTCTCTATTATTACACACAGGATCTTTCACTGGTTGAACTCATAAATAAATAGACACGTCCAGGGCATGTCAAAGCAAATCCTGCCATCCTAACAAGAGTTCACAAGCATATGTGAAGAATAGCATTCTTGATACGTAAAATGCCTTGAAAGATCTGACAAAACAAATAAAAACATATAAAACCCCACCTAATAAGAGAACTTCAGTTTACCAGCAGACACAATTGCTTATCATTCTTTTTTTATATGGTTATAGAAAGAAAAAATAAAAGCTATAAAAATAAGGTTGGGCTGGTTTCCTGGGAAAATGAAATCCTTATGGTATTTGAGACAAAGATCTATGCCTGCTGTTCCCAGAGAAGGTGCAACCCGGGAATAAACATATAGAAGTAGCACTTTGTTTTAATATTCTTACTTTTTACAGAACCTTTGCTATAGTGAACAGCCATTCTGTTAAAGACAACATCCTTTGGTCAATACATGGTGATCTAGAAAAAGTCTTAACAAAACCCAAAGTTAAGGGAGTTCTGAAAGTAGTTTTCTAGTTTCACCATACCTATAATGTCCTGTGACTGTGTAATTGGGATTCCAAAGGAAATACTGACAGAAGATGAATTTATTTACTAGATCATGGTAATAATGAAAGGAGTTCAGAAGTCCACGTGGAGGTAGTTCCTGCTCACTTTGATAGCTCATATGAACAAGATCAAATATACGTAAAAGTAACATAATCAAAGGGCACATTGCACACAAAGTCCAGCCAAAACTTTAAGATATGTGGGTCTAATTAAAAGACTGGATTTATAATGATATGATATAATATATGCGTGGACATTGTGGCTAACACAACTAATAGATAGATGAGCATTCAGTCCCTCAGATTCATTGGCACTCACTGGCTCACATGTGCACCACTAATGGCCAAGCCCTGTGTAACAAATTTATGCTGGAAAGGAACAGTCTAAGACAAAGACAATAAGCTCGTGGTTGAGCAGGGAGATGATTAGAGGTCATATGTTAAAGCTTACTTTGTGTGTCTCTTTATTAAAGCAGAAAAAACATACTTTCTATTTCCAGCAAAAATATTACTCTTTTTCTGTGCAACTTTAAGCCAATGACATAGCCTTAAAGAATGCATCAGACGTATCAGTCTGAATTAATCTTCTAGCTTGGAATATACAGCTTTTATGGTTTTGTTTATTTGCTTGCTTGCTTTCTTTTTTTGGGGTGGTGGTGGTGCTAGGGTGCTCTTGGGGGGGTCTTTTTCCATATAAAAATGCTTAAAGAGGAGAAAAGTGATAGTAGCATACTTACATCACTGTATATACACAAGTGTAAGTGTACCAGAAAGCTTTGTACCCTGGTACAGCCCTCAGATTACTATCCATTATTGATTTTTCAGGAAGGCAGTGATGAAATTGCAACAGGAAGTCCAAGGGCAATCAAGAGAGCCTTCAGGGCCTTGGGATGACTGGTTAAGGGATCAGGAGCTCAAGCAGTGTTCTCTTCTATCCTTCCAGTTGCAGGGAATGATGAGGGAAGACACAGGAAGAGCCAGCAGATCAATACCTGGTTCCAAGCCTGGTGTCACTGATAGGATTTTGGGTTTTTTTGATCATGGGTCAGTCTATATGACACCAGGCCTGCTGGCAACAGATGGGCTACACCTGTCTCAAAAGGGGAAAAGAATCCTAGCACAGGAGTTAACAGGGCTCATTGACAGAGCTTTAAAGTAGATTTGAAGGGGGAAAGGCATAAAACCAGGCTCGCTAGAGATAAGATTAGGGGCTACATGCCAATGATTGAGGGATGCTGTTCTAGTGAGGTCCTTCAGTCTGCCATCTCAGTGAACGTAGGGGATGGAAAGCCATGCAGCAGCACAGACGCAAGGGCTATGGATATGTTGGAAACCATGGAATCACCTGAGAACATTCACATAGGCATTAGGGCTTCTTCCCCCCAGAAAGGTGGTGGGATCAGTAACCCAACTGAAGTGCATCTACACCAATGCACACAGCATGGGCAACAAACAGGAGGAGCTGGAAGCCATTGTGCGGCAGGAAAACTATGTCATAGTTGCCATCACGGAAACATGGTGGGATGACTTGCACAGCTGAAGTGCTGCAATGGATGGCTATAAACTCTTCAGAAGAAGGGGTAGCCCTGTACGTTATGGAGTGTTCTGATTGTCTAGAGCTTAATGATGGTGATGATGGTGTTGAGTGTTTATGGGTAAGAATCATGGGGAAGGCCAACAAGGTGGATAACACGGTGGGAGTTTGTTATAGACGACCCAACCAGGAGGAAGAGGCAGACAAAATATTCTATAAGCAGCTGGGAGAAGTCTCACAATCGCTAGCCCTTGTCCTCGTGGGGGACTTCAACTTACCAGATGTCTGCTGGAAATAAAATACAGTGGAGAGGAAACAGTCTAGGAGGTCCCTGGAGTGTGTGGAAGAGAACTTTCTGACACAGCTGGTGAGTGAGCCAACTAGGGAAGGCACCCCGCTGGACCTGTTGTTTGTGTACAGGGAAGAACTTGTGGGTGATGTGACAGTTGGAGGCCGTCTTGGGCATAGCGATCATGAAATGACAGAGTTTTTGATTCTTGAAGAAATAAGGAAGGGGGTCAGCAGAACTGCTGCCTTGGAGTTTTGGAGAGCACACTTTGGCCTGTTTAGGAGCCTGGTTGAGAGAGTCCCTTGGGAGGCAGTCCTGAAAGGAGAAGGCTGGATGTTCTTCAAGAAGGAAACCTTAAAGACACAGGAGCAGGCCATTCCCATGTGCTGAAAGACAAGCTGGCAGGGGAGAAGACTGGCCTGCTTGAACAGAGAGCTTCAGCTGCAACTCAGGAAAAAAAAGACAGTTTATAATCTTTGGAAGAAGGGGCAGGCCACTCAGGAGGACTACAAGGATGTTGTGAGATTGTGCAGGGAGAAAGAAGGGCCAAAGACCAACTGGAACTTAATCTTGCTACTGCCATAAAAGACAATAAAAAAAGTTTCTACAAATACATTAGCAACAAAAGGAGAGCTAAGCAGAACCTCCATTCTTTATTGGATGCAGGGCAAAACAGTGACAAAGGACGAGGAAAAGGCTGAGGTACTTAATGGCTTCTTTGCCTCAGTCTTTAATAGTAAGACCAGTTGTTCTTGAGGAACCCAGTCCCTAAGCTGGAAGACGAGGATTGGGAGCAGAATGAAGCCCGTATAATCCAAGGAGAAATGATTAGTGCACTTGATGTCCTGCACTTGGGTCACAACAACCCCTTGCAACGCTACAGGCTTGGGGAAGAGTGGCTGGAAAGCTGCCCAGCAGAAAAGGACCTAGGGATGTTTGTTGACCGCTGGCTGAATGTGAGCCAGCAGTGTGTTCACGTGGCCAGGAAGACCAATAGCATCTTGGCTTGCATCAGGAATAGTGTGGCCAGCAGGACTGGGGAAGTGATCGTCCCCTGTACTCGTCACTGGTGAGGCCGCACCTCAAACACTGTGTTCACTTTTGGGCCCCTCACTACAAGAAGGACATCGAGGTGCTGGAGCGTGTCCAAAGAAGGGCAATGAAGTTGGTGAAGGGTCTAGAGCACAAGTCTTATGAGGAGTGGCTGAGGGAACTGGGGTTGTTTAGTCTGGAGAAGAGGAGGCTGAGGGGAGACCTTATTGCTCTCTACAACTACCTGAAAGGAGGTTTTAGTGAGGTGGGGGTCGGTCTCTTCTCCTAAGTAGCAAATGGCCTCAAGCTGCGCCAGGAGAGGTTTGGGTTGGATATTAGGAAAAAATTTCTTCACTGAAAGGGTTGTCAAGCACTGGAACAGGCTGCCCAGGGAAGTGGTTGTGTCCCCATCCCTGGAGGTATTTAAAAGACGTGTAGATATGGTGCTTAGGGACATGGTTTAGTGGTGGACTTGGCAGTGCCAGGTTAACGATCGAACTTGATGATCTTAAAGGTGTTTTCCAACCTAAACAATTCTGTGATTCTATGATTCTATTCTATGATTGTGTTTTTATCCATACCATAAACCTTAACTTAACCCTCTCCCCTGCCCCCCCCGAATTGTCTTTTAAAATGATGCTATTAATTTTAGTTGAAAATAGACACCCAGATGATAAAATGCATGCATAATTTATTGTTGAGTGCATACTTCTAAAACATACATTTAAAAGGATTTTTTTTCTCTGTTTAATGATATTTGTTTAAAATACTGTGTTTTTCCAGGCAGAATTACTGAATACCCATTTGCAGTTTTAAGGACACTAAGTTTCCCTGACATTACAGTTCTTGTCAAGGGCAAAACTTGTAGGACACCAAGTACACTGCATACAGTACAGTGACTCTATAGAAACAGACTTTTTTGCTCCAGGAGATCTTAAGATGTAGGTAGTATTTCTGAAGTCTAGTTTCTTAATTAATAGGGTGAGTTTTGAACATAGCGTATGTGACTTTGGTCAGGCAACTCTTGTCAACATCAATAGGAGTAAAACATCTTTGCACTGCTTTGAAATTTTACCTTTAACTAATATCAAAAGAGCTTTATTCCCCAGCGATCAGATACTGCATAGCATGTATAAAATCAGATTAATTGAAATATTCTTTCTTAATCAAAGTTTTAATCATGTATTGCTTGCACTAGAACAATTAGAAGAATTTCCTTATAAACAGCTTTGAGCCATTAAGTATCTTTCCTTGTATCTTCTTTTCTTTTTCCAGGATAAGGAACATAATAAGCATTGCATAGTGTTTTACTAAATATTATTTGGAAAAGCAGGAGCTGTAAGAGGGAAACTTGTTGGACAATGAGAAGGGTGGATGTGGTGGAGGTATATGTGGAAATGTTTATAAGTTTAATATTCCTGAAAAAGTTACAGGGTTAAATTAAATCTAGGTATTAAAATATCTTCTAAGAAGTTATGCACCTCTTTTAGAGTCAGTTATTTTTAATAATTAGTTCTCATGACCTTTCAACAGTGGGGGCTTATCTTCACACACCATTGAAAAGTTCTTTTTTGGAGGAAATTCTGAATGTCCACTCTGAAAATTCAGCTCTTCTAAGGCATTTTGGTTTGGGCAAATTGATCCAGTCACTCAAAATTGCCAGCTGCTTATATAGATTAACTAATATGCTGTCTGCTCATGACCAGTCAACTTTGGTTTAATGATTGAGAGCTAAGGGAAATATTCTTTATGTGCATGTGGTAAAATATTCTTCCACTGATATTTCAGTAACCAAGGTTAAACATGGATAAAGGCATTCTTTGTGATGGATTTATTATATTATGATATTTCCTAGCATTTCTGAATATTATGTGTTCTAGGATGGAGTTATTCATTTCTTTGGGTAAGACTGCAAAAATTTAGGTAAATTTTCTGTGGGAAAATAAACAGGACAAGGAAGTTCTACTGCTTTGAAGAAACTTGAAATAATTTTTCCCCCTTGGAATATAATACAATGTGAGTCTCAGATGTCTGCAGTTTAACAGCAGGCATGATTCATAGCTAATGGTTGATGACAAGAGGCAACCTGCTGCAATCACATATGAGCATTGTCCCAAATTTACTTGAAGATAATTAGCTTCTTTCCTTTGACTTTGACAGACTTTGAATCAAGACTATACAGATAAAATGATATGATAATAAACAAATTTCACTGATGTTTTGTTAATATTTTGTTTTGTTCAGGTAGCCCATACATATGGTATACAGTTTTAGAAACTTGTTACTTGAGTGAAAAAGCTTGGCAAAAAAACCCAAACCACCAGCAACAAAGAGGTAAAATAAAGCAAGAACAACTATTTCTAAGTGTTATAATATTCTTATTATATTCTTATTTTATTCTTATTATATTCTTATACTATATATAAGTAATAATATTCTTATTTATAAGAAACCTGATAGAATTAAATCTGGCCAGGGATGTCAAGGGCAACACAAAAAGCTTCTATAAGTATGTCAGTGATAAAAGGAAGACTAGGAAAAGCATGGGTCCTCTCCGGAAGGAAACAGGAGACCTGGTTACCTGGAACATAGAGAAGGCTGAGGTACTCAATGACTTTTTTGCCTCAGTCTTCATTGGCAAGTGCTCCAGCCAACCTGAAGGTGCATAAGTCCTTGGGACCTGATGAGATACACCCATGGGTCCTGAGGGAACTGGCGGATGAAGTGGCTAAGCCACTATCCACCATATTTGAGAAGCTGTTGCAGTCTGGTGAAATTCCCACTGACTGGAAAAGGGGAAACATAACCCCCATTTTTAAAAAGGGAAAAAAGAAAGACCCAGGCAAATACAGGCCAGTCAGTCTCACCTCTGAGTCCGGCAAGATCATTGAGCAGATTCTCCTGGAAACTATGCTAAGGCACGTGGAAAATAAGGAGGTGATTGCTGACAGCCAAAATGGCTTCAGTAAGGGCAAATCATGCCTGACAAATTTGGTGGCCTTCTACAATGGAGTTATAGCGTTGGTGGATAAGGGAAGAGCAACAGATGTCATCTACCTGGACTTGTGCAAAGCATTTGACACTGTCCTGCACAACATCCTTGTCTCTAAATTGGAGAGACATGGATTTGACAGATGAACCACTCAGTGGATAAGGAATTGGCTGGATGGTTGCACTCAAAGAGTTGTGATAAACAGCTCAATGTCAAGTGGAGATCAGTGACGAGTAGCATTCCTCAGGGGTCGGTATTGGGACCAGCATTGCTTAACATCTTTGTCGGTGACGCGGACAGTAGGAGTGAGTGCACCCTCAGCAAGCTTGCAGACGACACCAAGCTGTGTGGTGCGGTTGACATGCTGGAGGGAAGGGATGCTTGACGTGCTCGAGAAGTGGGCCCCTGCAAACCTCATGAAGTTCAACAAGGCCAAGTGCAAGGTCCTGCACACGGGCTGGGGCAATCTCAAGGACAAATACAGGCTGGGCAGAGAATGCATTGAAAGCAGCCCTGAGGAGAAGGACTTGGGGATGTTTGTTTGTCAGAAGCTCAACATGACCCGGCAATGTGTGTTTGCAACCCAGAAAGCCAACCATATCCTGGGCTGCATCAAAAGAAGCATCGCCAGCAAGTCAAGGGATGTGATGCTTCCCCTCTACTCCACTCTTGTGAGGCCCCACCTGGAGTACTGCGTCCAGGTGTGGGGCCTCCAACATAAGAAGGACACGAACCTGTTGTAGCGAGTCCAGAGGAAGGCCACAAAGATGATCAGAGGGCTGGAGCACCTCTCTTATGAGGGCAGGCTGAGAGAGTTGGGGTTGTTCATCCTGAAGAAGAGAAGGCTCCAGGAAGACCTTATAGCAGCCTTCCAGTACCTGAAGAGGGCCTACAAGATAGCTGGAGAGGGACTTTTTACAAGGGAGCATAGTGATAGGACAAGGGGCAATGGCTTTAAACTGAAAGAGGGTAGATTTAGATTTAGATTAGATATAAGGAAGAAGTCCTTTACTAAAGGGTGGTGAGGCACTGGAACAGGTTGCCCAGAGAAGCTGTGGATGCCTGATCCCTGGAAATGGTCAAGGCCAGGTTGGATGGGGCTTTGAGCAACCTGGTCTAGTGAAAGGCGTCTCTGCCCTTGGCAGAGGGGTTGGAACTGGATGATCTTTAAGGTCCCTTCCAACCCAAACCATTCTATGAATCTATGATTCTATTAGGTCACTCGAACACTTTATAAATGTCAAGACTTACCTTACCTTACCTGAAACGCACTCAAGCAGAAACAATTCTGTCTTCCTGATACTGATGGCATTAAAGAATCAAATCTTCACAGACTTAAACTGTTGATGATACTCTCAGTCAAAACATTAGGCATTAACACGATCCCACTTAATTACAGGACTATATATCATCTTCCCTTTGATGGATTTGGATTTAGATGACACCTTGAATATACTTGATTTTTTTTTTTAAGTTATATAAAGGACATCTCTCTTCTATTCACATTTAATTCCTTTTGGTTTTATATCAACTCCCATACTTTGTACTACTTCTCAACATAATTTACTCAACTCTTAAAGTAGTGAAATTCAGGAAAATCACTTAAATACAATATCTGTAAATTTTGGACAGTACCTTCCTTTACTCTAACAGCTTTACCCGGGGCTTGGTTGGGACTTTTTTCCATTTAACATTAATCATACTTTTAAATATAGATTTTGATGGTTGCATAATAGTAACATTCATCCACCCTTCCTTCCAGCCTTTCTCTACTCATGTGTGTACACACACATTCACACACAAGCAAATATATACTTTTATGTACTATACTTCATATATAGAATAATATACTTTATATACTTTGTATACTTTACATATATCAACTGCCTGTGGCAAGGTGCTGGCAGTGGGGGGCTGCAGGGGTGGCCTCTGTAAGGAGAGGCTGAGGCTGCCCTGTGCCAGACACAGACAGTTCCAGCTGGCTCCAACGGATCCACCGCAGGGCACGGCTGAGCCCCTCAGCCAAGATGTTGCCACCTTGGGGAAAACAGGTCTAACAAAAGGCAAAAGACCGCACGGCATGGAAAGGAATGAGGAAAAAATGTGTGAGAAGCGAGAAAATTAATTTATTGCCAATTAAAATTTATTTGGATTAGGAGAGACAAAGACAAAAAATACATGCATTTACATGAGCAAAATATAATTTGGGGAATTTGCAGAAGTTAAACAACTTGAAATATATGTTTTTAAGGAAAATTATTCTGAAAGTCTATATATTTAGAAGAAGGATGTAATCTTTCATGTCAGGTTAGTAGCTTAGTTACCTATATCTTACAGTCATTCTATTTGTTTTACAAAAAGAAAAAAAAAAAAAAGAAAAAAAAAGAAAGAACAATTGGGGAAAAAATATGCCACAATCTCTTCTGTATCATGTGCCTCTTCCACAGAGAGTGAGAAAAGTTATTTGTTCTGATGTCTGCTTTAGTTTGAAATATTAAGTTTAGAATCAACATGCTTTTTCATGTACTGATATGAAATGAAATAACATGTTGGAGTGATAGATGCCTTTCATCTTCATATTTCCAATTATGGAAATTTTCAGAGTAACAAAATTTCCGAAACTGTCTTCCTCCATTCGGTCATTTTAGTTGCATCTCAAAGTAGCTTGACTGTAAACACAAGTAACAGTTTTCTTGCACTGCTGTAACAGGCTGCCCAGGGAAGTGGTTGAGTCCCCATCCCCAGAGGTATTTAAAAGATGGGTAGACATGGTGCTCGAGGGCATGGTTTAGTGGTAGACTTGGCAATGATACGTTAACAGTTGGACTCGATGATCTTAAGGGTCTTTTCCAACCTTAATGACTCTATGATTCTACGTTTCCAAAAAATAAAAGGAAAAATCATTATATGTCAGCAGAACATTGTTAGATAAACAAAAAATGCTAGTAATTCAGGTGATGATATTTTTTTCCTCATCATCCATACAGTTAAATATGTGTAAAAAGAATCCAAATACCTAAAAATGAACTCCACTTAGCTTGGACTGGTTGTTATTTTGTGTAGATAAATACTATAGAGCAAGGTGTCCTAATCATTCCAGTAACATAATCTATCAGTAAGGAATCTCATTGTTATTCACCTCAGCTCTCTTAATAGGTGCAGATTAATCAGAATAAGTAAAAGTATTAACATTTTTTCTTTCCATTCAAAAATAACCCATTTAACCTGACATACTGATAACAACCTATTAGCTTGTCCTATCTTTCATACAAGTATTTTATTTTGGGGGGGAGGTTGTTTTTTGTTTAATTGACTATTTCTGCAGAGAACAGCATGCCTGCAACAAATCATGGCCTTGCTACCAGTTACGTTGTTTACTAGTGCATAGGTTTACACTGCTTCCAAGGAATTGTAAACTTGCATGTTTCTGACATGCTCTTCTTGCCAGAAGACTAAGCTCTGAGGTAAGCAACATCTTCCCATAACACTGGCCACATTATGCATAAACAAATACTCAATTTGAATTAGAGAAGAAAAAAAAAAGAAAGATAAGATGTTTTGAAACAACAAATGATCAATGCAGGAGTCTCTAATTCTCTCTGGGTTGTGTAACATTGCGTTTTATTATCAGCCTCACTTAACTATTTATTCTTCCCCAGAGTATCTAAACTCCCAATTAATTTAGAAGTACTGTTCAAGTTACAGTTACCAAAATAACACACGCTTAATGTCCGGCTTACTTGCTTTAAGGTTGTTCCAAGGTACATGAATGTAAAAGAAAACAAACCACCTATATCGATTTAAAATAAATGGGTTTTTAGTTTGTTCTGAAAACCATAATGAAATACAGATTAAAGATCTGTATAGATGGTCTCTTCAGTCCATTATCTAAACTCAGTGAGGGTGGGCAATATTAGAATTCTGTCCATTGTGGCAGGATTTAAAGAGATTGATTGAAATCATGAACTAGTTAGACTAGGAGTAATACAGACATGTAAAACAAAAATCTCTGTTATAAAGATTTTACTTTTCCAAAGACTTAAAGGTGGATTAATGTTACCAAAGTTAGTATGAACATAGCCATCATATACTCTTCTCTCTAGGCAGTGGAAGAAAGCTAACATTAAGATGTTAAGCATCTTAAGATAAGCTAAGGCATCCTTAAAATGCTCATTTTCTCAAGCTATTACAGAGGAGCCATTGGCATGACTCTGTTCCTAATTCAATGTTAAGTTTTTACAGTTATGTAGAATTTAGCACATTAACAGTTACAAAATTCAGGCAACTGTGGATGAATTTTTCTCATAAACCTTTGTCAAAAACCCAACCCAAACCAAACCAAAAAACAGAGACACAACAATAAAAAAAAAAAAAAAGTTATTTTGTAGAACATTAGTTGGAAAGAGACCTTGAGTGGAAGAGAATGAGTAACATAAGGATATGAGAGAAACTAATTTAAATATAAATGTCATCATTTTATTGTGAAGGAGTTGGAATGTTAGATAATCAGAAGGTTGAGCTTTACAATACAAGAAGTTTAGAGTTAACAACTAAAAGGCAAGAGATCTGAACGCAGCAGTAAAGAATGTCCAGAATCTCTACAAAACCTGACAAATAATCAGCCACAGCCTTCCCTCACACAAAGCCAGGTTAGCCAGATTCACACTAGTGAGGTATAGCCTGAGCATAGCTCATTTCAGATATTCCTAAAATCGTATGCTCATGTTTCCTGTTGTGGAAGACAAGGACTGATGCAGAGGTAACTAGTGTCCTCCTGGACTACAAGAGCATAGTGGTTTAATGCAAACCTTGGGTGAGAATCGATTCTGTTGTTTCTTCAGTAACAGTCTTTGTCTTAAATGAGTTCCTTTCTAGTCTGGAAATCTATAAATCTTTTTGTTTCATAGATAATCATCCTCTTGTTCCCTTTGTTCTGAATCAGATGATCTTTGCAACTGCCTTGCATTTCTCAAAAGGTTTTTGCTGACTCTTATTCAAGATGTAGTAAATGCTCTTCAGGTTATGTTCCAGGCTATACGTGTATACTGTCTATGTGAGTGTATGTGAAACTTTTCATGTAAAAAAAACCAAACCAAACCAAATAGTCCTCTGTATTCCAACATATTGTAAATTTTATCTAAATCACAAAAAAGTACCTTATGTGATTATTTTTGTGCATCAGGACACTAGATAATGTTGAGTTTACAATTGCTAGATTTATGTAAGCTATTATAGAATTGTCAAGGTTGGAAAAGACCCTTAAGATCATCGAGTCCAACTGTTAACCTAGCACTGCCAAGTCCATCTATACCATGTCCTCGAGCACCACATCTATCCATTCTTTAAATACCTCCAGGGATGAAGACTCAAGCACTTCCCTGGGCAGCGTGTTCCAATGCTTGACTACCCTTTCGGTGAAGAAGTTTTTCCTAATATCTAACCTAAACCTCCCCTGGTGCAGCTTGAGGCCGTTTCCTCTCGTCCTATCACTCGTTACTAGGGAGAAGAGACTGACCCCCACCTCACTACAACCTCCTTTCAGGTAGTTGGAGAGAGCAATAAGGTCTCCCCTCAGCCTCCTCTTCTCCAGACTAAACAACCCCAGCTCCCTCAGCCACTCCTCATAAGACTTGTTCTCTAGACCCTTCACCAACTTCGTTGCCCTTCTTTGGACACGCTCCAGCACCTCAATGTCCTCCTTGTAGTGAGGGACCCAAAACTGAACACAGTACTCAAGGTGCAGCCTCACCAATGCCAACTACAGGGACACTATCACCTCCCTGGTCCTGCTGACCACACTATTCCTGATACAGGCCAGGATGCCATTGGCCCTCTTGGCCACCTGGGCACACTGCTGGCTCATGTTCAGGTGGCTGTCAACCAACACCCCCAGGTCCTTTTCAGCCAGGCAGCTCTCCAGCCACTCCTCCCCCAGCCTGTAGTGTTGCATGGGGTTGTTGTGACCCAAGTGCAGGACCCGGCACTTAGCCTTGTTGAACCTCATACAGTTGGCCCCGGCCCATCGATCCAGCCGGTCCAGGTCCCTCTGCAGGGCCTTCCTACCCTCCAGCAGATCGACACTTCCACCCAACTTGGTGTCATCTGCAAACTTACTGAGGGTGCACTCAATCCCCTCATCCAGATCATCAATGAAGATGCTGAACAGGACCGGCCCCAGTACTGAGCCCTGGGGAACACCACTCATGACTGGCCACCAACTGGATTTGACTCCATTCACCACCACTCTCTGGGCTCGGCCGTCCAGCCAGTTTTTAACCCAGCGCAGAGTGCACCCATCCAAGCCGTGAGCAGCCCGCTTCTCCAGGAGAATGCTGTGGGAGACTGTGTCAAAGGCCTTACTAAAGTCCAGGTAGACAACATCCACAGCCTTCCCCTCATCCACTAAGCGGGCCACCTTGTCATCGAAGGAGACCAGGTTAGTGAAGCAGGATGTCCCTTTCATAAACCCATGCTGGCTGGGCCCGATCCCTTGGTTGTCCCGCACTTGCTGCATAATGGCACTCAAGATGACCTGCTCCATGACCTTCCCCGGCACCAAGGTCAGGCTGACGGGCCTGTAGTTCCCCAGATCCTCCTTCCAACCCTTCTTGTAGAGGGGCGTCACGTTTGCTAGCTTCCAGTCATCCGGGACCTTCCCGGTTGACTAGGACTGCTGATAAATGATGGAGAGTGGCTTGGCAAGCTCCTCTGCCAGCTCCCTCAGTATCCTCAGGTGGATCCCGTCTGGCCCCATGGACTTGTGTGCATCCAGGTGGAGGAGCAGGTCAGTGACTGTGACCTCTTCAACAACTGGGACTTCACTCTGCATCCTATCTCCATCTCCCAGCTCAGGGGCCTGAAAAACCCGAGGATGACCAGTCTGACTATTAAAGACTGAGGCAAAGAAGGCATTAAGTACTTTTGCCTTCTCCTCATCCTTCGTGGCCAGGTTACCTTCTGCATCCAACAAAGGAGGGAGATTCTCCCTGGCCCTCTTTTTGTCACTGAAATATTTATAAAAACTTTTTTTGTTGTCTTTAACGGCGGTGGCCAGTTTAAGTTCCAGCTGTGCCTTTGCCTTTCCTTTCTTCTCCCTGCATTTCCTCACAACATCCTTGTAATCCCCCTGAGTCACCTGCCCCTCCCTCCAAAGGTGGTAAGCTCTCCTTTTTTTCCTGAATTCCAGCCAAAGCTCTCTGTTCAACCAGGCCGGTCTACTCCCCCGCCTGCTCGACTTGCGGCACATGGGGACGGCCTGCTCCTGCGCCTTTGAGATTTCCTCCTTGAATAATGTCCAGCCTTCCTGGACTCCTTTGCCCTTCAGGACTTCCTCCCAGGAGACTCTGTTAACCAGTCTCCTGAACAGCCCAAAGTCCGCAATGACAATGAATTCTTGCTGTTTGGTTTATGATATAGAAAGTCATGTTTTCTTTTTATTTGTGTCTGTCCTGTCTTTCCTCTGATGACAGAAAAAAAATCTAAAATAATAATAAATATGATTCACATTATTAAAGAGAACACCTTCAAAAAATGAAATTCAAAATTCTTCACTGATTTTGAATATTGCTGATACTTCTGAAAATTTAGCAGATCAGTTCTAGACATATGAAAAATAACATCGAATTCTTGAAGTCCAGTCATGTCCTGATTTAGACAACTTAATATAAAAATATGGAAATATGTTCAGTGCACTGACAAGACCCACAGCAATACAAACTGTCATCTATTAAAAATAAAACTTTCTCTAAAACTTTCTTTTCTTTCCAAGATGGAAACTTTGGAGCCAGACAGCAGCAGCTATTATGGCACTAGGGAATCCCTTTAAGTCTGGTGTTTAAACAGACCTGCAGGAGAAGGATTCTTTTCCTGTAAGCTAAATTCCCCCAAATTTTATAAAATGTGGCAGTCTCCTTAAAGGCCTAGTTAACATTAATGAAGGAAACAGTAAAGAGAGAAATGAGACAACTGACACCTGGCAAACAGACACAGTGGGGCATTTTTCTTTATTTGTTTGCTTCAATTTTATACTCAGTTGCCTCTGAGTGAGACCCTCAGGTTAACCAGAAGGTGTAGCCCCAGTTGCAGTCCTTGGAGAGGTGACACAGGTAGGCAGCAAAGCAACTGCTGATAATCTGAATAGCAGGCCAGTCCTCCTTATTTCAATTTCCCATATTTCTCTGAAAGAAAGCAAAAGTTCATTATCTGCTCCTTGCTCTGTTTCCTTTCACAAGACACATTTGTCTTTGTGAGGAGACTAACCACAGAAGAAGGGTTCTTTTATGTGCATATGGAAGGAGGAGTAGTCTATAAGGCAACCCGTGTATATGGGATATATACATTAAACAAATGTTGAGTTCTCCATCCCCCAAAAGTCTCCTTTTTATCACATGATTTACCTTGCATCTTTAAGAACTGTGGTAATTTTCATAATTATTTGATATATCCCAGACTTTAACTGGTTGTCCTTGTAGTTATACAGCTATTATTCCTGTTTGGACAAATATCTTCAGCCTAGATCTCATTGATTAAACAAACAAAGTTGTGTTAAAATACTTTAAACCATTAAAAGAGTTGAAGAAATATGAACTAAAGAAATACTTTTTTATGGACTTTAAAAAGAGAATATCTGAGTGACTTACAAGGAGGCATAATCATAACAGTTTTTTTGCAAAAGCACAGAAATTGCTGTTGCATAGGGTTAAAGTTCTGAACTAACTTTGTCCAAATGGTAAATGGTTTCTCTTCCCTGAGCCAAAACACATACCTATACCAGCTGGACCTGTATTTTAACTGCTGTTTCAAACATAAATCAGGTTCATATAAATAAATCATAGCTTTGTGGTAGGACATCTAATGGAAAAAGTATTTTATAGGAGAGAAGCATTACATATGCACTCATGCATAGAATGAGACAGGGCTCGGGTTTTTTTTTTAAAAGCATACCTGTTTAGTTCGTGAGAGGTATAGCTGGACAAATTCAGCCTTGTAATATACTGAAAGCTGTTCATAGTAAACCTAATTAAATATTGTAACCGTTTACCAGGTGATGAATAAGTGTTGCTTAGGGCCTCTTATATAGATTAACATCTTTACAAAAAAAAAAAAAAAAAAAGCCAAACTCTGGACAGTTTGGTATTTGGTGTACTGATGGCCATACTGGGCCATCACGGTAATGTGTTCTAGTCATGTCTGTTCTCTTCCATAGATCTGTGAAATACAAATATCTTTAAACTGCTTTAATCTCAAAATTTTTCCAGCCTTATATGACAATAGAGATTATAATCATATCTCATTCATCAGACCTTTTTCTTTATATACTTTATATACTTTTTTCCCCTCACAGGATCTCCTATTGATATATTCTATATAATTTAGAGATTATGCTGGCTGTCTTTGAACAACCAGAAGCGGACCACAGCAAGACAAGGGATGAAACAATGTTGTTCTCTACAAATAATTTTTCCTATGTGACTTATGTGCAGGCGTAGGATTATGTTGATCATCACATTTGGCATTGGAAAGACAGACAGACAGCAACGTGTAGAGTTTTTTTTCTTCCTGGTACTGCAGAGACGATTTGTTCTTAGTAGGATCATTTAGGCTACTTGATCAACTTCCTTGCATCTAGGCAGTGTAGAAGATGTAATGCATATGCTAGGAAACTAAATGTACCTGGGACCAGCCTCTGGCACACAGATCCACACTACTGAACTCTCTTCTCCACCAGTACAGAGTGGCCATAGGCAAATTGCCTCATGCTGATGATCGCTGGCCATAGAAACTCCCAGGTAACGTCTGGAAATTGTGTAAGAGGTTGCTAAAGGTCCTGGAGCAAAACCTGGGCTTCTAACCATTCTAACAGTTTGACAAGGGTAGGCAATAACACTTTGGTGCTGGTGCTCAGGAACAGTTTAATTTGTTAGTGTGGACACAGTTTCATTGTCTCCTCCTCCGTCCTGTAGTACATAACAATTTGTTTTCTGAACAATGAGATATGTTATCCTAAAACAAATCACAGAGCCCAACCTGAACACAGCTGAGTAAAATGTAGTGTTTTCTGATAGATAAGAGGTTAGGGTAGACTTAGTGATCCCTTTTGACATTAACCACTATGAAATAGGTTCTTTAGGAATTAATCATCATACTTTACTGTTTTCTGTCACAGATTCAAAGAACATGGAGAAATACATTAAAATGCTGTGTCTCAGTTTACCCTTTTCTAAGACAATGCTTCCTGACCTCACAAAAGCACTGTGATGTTCATGCCCTGGCTTTTCAGAATTGCAGGAACAAGAGCTTCAAATTAATGGCATAGGTGGTCATTTGAATGCAAATTTACCACAGCTGCATACTCAAAACCTGTCTACAACATTGCTTATCTGCCTGTATTGAGAAGAATTTGACACCACTGGTCTTTATAAGTGAAAATGCATGCTCCTGTTTTGGAATTCTATGATGAGAAAAAAAAATATCAGAGAGAAACATCCAGGACAAAGCTCATAGTGTTTATATGGGTCAGTGCTACATATCAAATCGATGAAATGTTTGCTCGAAACCCATAGTAAATGGCAAAATCAATTTACCAATCGCTTCAGCAATGTTTTCATTCCAAAGCTATGCAGCCAAGTGATTAGGTACATATTAGTTATTTCATGCCTATCATTTCAAGGAGTCAATGAGTGGTCTCTCTTAATAATTTGAGAATACAGAAATAAAACCCTAGACCAAGTCACTCATCTCTGGCACAAATTATGACTTGACTGAAAAATCCAGTGAGTAGCTTAACCAGGTAGATAGAGGCCATAATGAAATACATGATGTATCTTCTCATACAATATTATGACTAATATTCAGATAACAGTTACTTTAATTCCTTCACAGCATGCTCTGGCATAAAAGTAATTTGAGAACTTCTTAAAAATCTCAATCTTACCTAGGCACACAAAATGCTTTTAAAACTTGGTGAAAAACAGGCTAGGTTAAGTCTTAAACTGTGTGAATAGGTGAACTGTCATCACAATGCATTTTAATAAAGCTTAGTAACAATTACTTGGAAATTAATTCTGCCTAAAATAGGTACCTAGGACTGCAAAGGACCTCCTGGGAAATGCAGTTTATCCTTGTATGGCAATCCATCCTTACCTCTTAAAATATACTTTACTAAACATGTCAAATTCTATCTTAGAACTGACTAGTTTCTCTTTTCCCCACTGTTTTTCATTAAAAAGCAGTTCTAAAATCCTCTTTTACTGAAGAATAAAGCTTTTTTTCCTTTTTTCCTCTTCCTTAAATGTATTCTTAATCAATTTAAATGCATTTGTTGCAACAGAATTTTTTATTGTCTAGTATTTTCCAGAGAAAACTGTCATATACTGTTCAGAGTGGGTTTTTAGGCTGAGTAAGCTGTAGTCCATGTTTACACGTTTAATATAAAGCCTATCGTTGACACAACAATTAGTGAATATGCATGAATTTTAAACAAGGTGTATTGGGTTTGCATGTCAAGATTTTGGTATCGGGGGGCTACAGGGGTGGCTTCTGTGAAAAGCTGCTAGAAGCTTCTCCTATGTCCCACAGAGCCAATGCCAGCCGGCTCCAAGATGGACCCACTGCTGGCCAAGGCAGAGCCAATCAGTGACAGTGGTAGCACCTCTGTGATAACATATTTAAGAAAGGGGAAAAAAAAACACTGCACAACCGCAGCCAGAGAGACAAATGAGAATATGTGAGATAAACAACCCTGCAGACACCAAGGTCAGTGAAGAAGGAAGGGGAGGAGGTGCTCCAGGCACCACAGCAGAGATTCCCCTGCAGCCCATGGTGAAGACCACAGTGAGGCAGGCTGTCCCCCTGCAGCCCGTGGAGGTTAATGGTGGAGCAGATATCCACCTGCAACCTGTGGAGGACCCCACACCAGAGCAGGTGGATGCCCAAAGAAGGCTGTGACCCCATGGGAAGCCTGCACTGGAGTAGGCGCCTGGCAAGATCTGTGGACCTGTGGAGAAAGGAACCCACGCTGGAGCAGGTTTGCTGGCAGGACTTGTGACCCCATGGGGGACCCACGCTGGAGCACTCTGTTCCTGAAGGAGTGCACCCAATGGGAAGCACCCACACTGGAGCACTTCATGAAGAACTGTAGCCCATGGGAAGGACTCACGCTGGAGAAGTTTGTGGAGGACTGTCTCCCATGGGATGGACCCCACTCTGGATTAGAGGAAGAGTGTGAGGAATCCTCCCCCTGAGGAGGAAGGAGCGGCAGAGACATTGTGTGATGAACTGACCACAACCCCCATTCCCCAATCCCCAGTGCCACTGAGGGAGAGGAGGTAGAGAAATCGGGAGTAAAGTTAAGCCCAGGAAGAAGGGAGGGGTAGGGGGAAGGTGTTTTAATATTTAGTTTTTATTTTCTCATTACCTTACTCTGATTTGATTGGTAATAAATAAACTATTTTCCCCAAGTTGACTGTGTTTTGCCCCTGATGGTAAATGGTGAATGATCTTTCCCTGCACTTACTTTGACTCAGGAGCTTTTCATTATATTTTCTCTCCCCTATCCAGCTGAGGAGGGGGAGTGATAGAGCGGCTTTGGTGGGCGTCTGGCATCCAGCCAGTGTCAACCCACCACAACATCACAGACACTACAGAACTTAAAATGCAAGGGGGACAGTTGTTCAGGTATTCCTCCAGGTTCCTGGAGACTGCATCTTGTGTTAAGCTCTCTCCTGCAATGTCTGCATTACTTGGCAATATAAACCTATCTGAAGGAAACAGTCCAACAGTATTCAAGTGTAACATAGTCCTCAGGACAAATACATTAAAGGCACAACAGCTCTTACAGAAAACTTCACATCCACATTTTTCTACAACAGAATGTTGATGTATGTACTTTTTTTTTCTTTTCTCACATTGTCTTAGAATAAGCTTGATGATTCTTTTATTATTGCTTTCATTTTTGTCTTTTTTTATAAAGTTAAACATTATGAAGTCAGACTTTTATGTAAAGTCAAGGATGCCGAATGTGATCAATACATTATGTTTGCATTTTGTCAATGTCTTGTGTACAGGTCAGTAATAAATAAGAGTTGCTTATTGTCCTGCAGAACAAAGCTTTTGTTTCTGTATTTTGTCTCTGTATTGCATCTCTCTGTGTAAGATTTACTCAGCCTCTATGGGAACATGGTGGGTTGACCTTGGCCAGCAACTAAGCACCCGCCACCTGCTTGCTCACTCCCTACCCTGTCATAGGGTGGAGGAGAGAATCAGAAGAGCAAAAGCCAGAAACTCATAGGTGAAGATAAAGGCACTTTAATAACCGAAGGAAAGAGGGGAAAAAAGAAAAAAAGTAATGCAAAGGCAATACTCGCCACCTACCACCATCAAACCAATGCCCAATAAGTCTCTAAGCAATGACTACTTTGGAAAAACATTTTTGTGGCTGAGCATGTTGTTATATGGCATGGAATAAGCCTTCGGTAAATTTGTCACAGCTGTCTCATCTCCTATCCTCTTGCCCACCCCTAGACTACTCACAGGGGGATGGAGTGAGAAACAGGGTAGGTTTTGATGCTGTGCCAGCACTTTTCAGCAGTAGCTAAAACATCGGTGTGTTATCAGCACTTAGTCACAAATCTAAAAGACAGTACCATACAGGCTGCTATGAAGAAAGTTAACTCCACCTCAGCCAGACCCAGTACAGGGAATAATCACAGTTTGTCATCTGTAGTGTTCATTTTGTCGTCATAATCTATAGTTTCTCTCAAAATTTCACTATTAGTAGCGTCATTTTACTTATGTAGTTAATAGCAAATTTTTAATACTAATTTCAATTTATTTGGTTCTGTGCTACTTGCTGCAATTAAATTTTTTTCCCTATTGGATAGTAATGACTTTATTCCTTAGAAAAAATATTGTACTGAATTGCAGGTTGTGCCAGAGCGGCCAGTTTTTCCTGTTCTTTAGTTTAGGAATTTTCTTATAAGATTATTTGTTTTAAGTGCTAGTGGCCCAGGCTGATTTTGCTTTCTGCTGATTTCATCTTCTCACTAGGCTCAATCTATGAAAAAAATTTCTCCATTTGGTAATAACCCTAAATGTCTCATCACTGCCATGTATTGTCTAAAAAGAGAGAGCATGTAAGTAGTATATGAGTCCACAAAACTTCCTCTCGTTTCTCTAGAAAGGGATGCTGGAGTAATGCACTGGAAATGATAATAAATGTTAACCAGAGAGAGTCAGAGGTGGCTGATATAAGGCCTGTGAAATTGTTCCTCAAAAATCTGTATTTTTTGAGTCTTCTAAGAGGCATTTTTCCCCAAAAAAAATTTAATTTAATGACCAAAACTAGCCAGAAAAGATCCTTATGCAATCAAAGCCACTACCTGAATTTCTCAATTATAGTAAATTATTCTCTCTCTTTTTCTCTTCAACTTGTGGAGCTATATTCTCTCATTCTCTTTTAACAGTCATGCACAACTCCTGCTATTCCATCTCACTGTGTAGTGTTTTGGCTCACATAGTTTCTTTTTGGCTTACATTTTTATGTAACTGGTTCTTTCTTCCCCACCCTTAAAGACAGGATCATTCTTATGTCAGTTATGGGAAACTCTTCTGTCTGCTGTTCAGTCTTCTCATTTCAGAGGTTGTCTTCCTCTCCCACAGTTTCAGTCCTTGTGACTAACATTGTAGTAGCTTTGTGTCTGCTCATTTTGTGCATGAAATTTAACCTCTCAGCTTTGAAGCTGTGTGCAGTCCTGATCTTACTTACACCTCTGCACTCATTCTCCCATGGATCTTTACACTCCATGCAGATAGGTTTTTTTAAATCTTTCTAGTCTCTTCTCCACATAGTGTCTGCATGCCTTTTGTATCTCCTCCCTTAGACATGGGAGAGAAACGATCTTTTAATGAGCCAATTAACTAGTTCTTTTCACTCACCTTTCTTTCCAGTCATGAAAAAAGGATAAAACATTTTGATAGAAAAAATACATTTTTAATATTTTAAAATATAATTTAGTATAATTTAAACACAAAAGCATTTTTGATACCATTACTGCAAGGTGATTACAGCAATTAGCATTAAACAAAACATACTAAGCTAAACTAGAAGGGGCTGGCTATAAAGAACAAGATTGAAAGGAAGGTTTAAATGCACAAGTCTACTTTAAACCCCTACTCGGCTGCCACATAACTCTCAAAGAGGCAAAGTTTCTTACAAAATACAACAGGAAAATATACTGCATATAATTCTAGAATGCAGAAATTCTTTCAAGCTCTTGGATCTGGGTACCATTGTTAAGTGTTTTCCAATTCCCTGTCAGGATGAGATTTAAGAAAATGAAATCTATATCTCCCTCATTTTTTAAAAAAGATTTAAAAGTGGCACACTCCCAGTCTGTGTGACTGCGAATTTGAACCTGTGACACTCAAAAAACAAACTCTGTTGTGAGCAAGACATATCCATAAAGTTTTCTGGAAATACTCAACCAGTTGAATGCCTTCCTTATGCTTAAGCCCTACCAGAATGGAGACATAAAGTATGTCTTAAAGCCCTTAAAGGATTTAAAAAAAAAAAAAAAACCCTTACGGGATTTTTCCCCCCGTGCCTTTAAGTAAGGAGTAAAGCAGGGTTTGGAAAACAGCTTCTAGTGGAATGTTTTTACTCTATAGCCACACAGGTTCTTTTCCTTATCAAATGAATCTAATCAAATGAAAACTGGGACATCCCAGAGTCAAGGTCTGAGTATTCTCCTCTCTTTGTCAAGAATGGCTGATGTCCTTAAGCTTTTTGGAAATTTTGAACCCTCTAAAGAGTTTAAACAAGGTTCCCAAAATTTTAGGTGAATAGTTTAAATGGTAGGAAGCATTATTCTGAAAGAATGAAATGAGTAAAGTTTTGGCAGAAAGAGCTTAAGTATAGTAGGAGGAATATGAGGCTGTCAAATCCATAAGTAGTAAAATAACTTCATACAGTTCAGGCAATCAAACCTGAAGGATGCATGTTTTCCTCTGCATTATCTCCTGGATAATTTAGGCGGTGTCCACTCAGCATTTTGATTTTTCTAGATGTTTTTATAAAGCATAAAATTTTGTAAAGAAAGCATTACATCTGAGTCCAGACTATGCATAATATTTTAAGGGCCAGCTGACAAAACCCTTTCATAAATCTTACTTAATATCAGCCTTATTTCTGGAACACTTTCATTAGAAAAATATATTTTTCTGTACTTATGCATGGCTTATATGCAGTAAAAAAAAAATCATAAATGACTGCTGAGAATTAAAAAATACATATACTTTTATAGCCAGAGCACCTATCTACAGTGAAGAGATTTTTACTCAGACATTTCTAAAGTTTTAATGCCACACTAGTATTTCTCCTGCATTTCATATCTATTAAACATGTTTTGTTTTGTTTTGTTCATTTAATATTTACAGCCATTCATGTAGGAATGTCTCAGCTGAAGTCTTTAATGAAATCTAAATAATGCCTCTGAAAGTTATCCTGGTCTGATATATGGTTCTACATTAAGCTATGCCATTTGAAAGATTTCTTTTTTCAGTTGCTCTCGTATTTTCATACTTCATAATGTTCTCTAGATAGAATAAGTCATACTTGCAGATGCTGTTTGCCATGGACAACAGGTTCAATATTAAAACCTTCTTAGGGAGTTAGTGTTTGGTACCTCAAAGTATATGATCTTCTGATAATATAATTGAGAGGGAAAATGTATCACTTTATTTCAGAAATGTAAACATTTAGGCCACCAAACTCATAGGAAGCAGACTGTTGCCAGTCATGGTTTTAAAATGCATCCAGGAAAAGGGAAGTAGAGAATATTAACATGACTCAGGAAGCAATATATGGGGGCAGTTCAGTGGAAAAGGAACATACTCATTACATTTCAGTTGCAACCCTGATTAAGCTTGAATAAGGCTGTTTTTCCTTTGTCCTGTATATTGTTTTTGATATGACTGAGAATTTAATGAAGTTGGCACACAGCCAGAAACATAATTTGGTATTTTTATTACTCTGCCAATATTGTGCATTAAGGACCTCAACAGTCTCCGATGAAAGTAAAAGAACCTTTAAACAAGCAATGGAGAAATGCAAACAGGAAATGTCTAATGCATGTTGCTTAATACCATAGTCTAGATTAAAGCTTTTGAAGTAGTCTCACTAATTAATTTGAAACTGTGATGAAAACACAAAGTGCCCATAGATGTAAGGTTTCCAAGGCTTTCTGAAGAGAACTTTTCATGACAGAAGACCTTTTTAGTTTTTGGCAAATGCTGTATATACTACCATGCATAATAGCCCAGATAGAAGGCCTGGCTTCTGCTCTGCTCCATGAGGGATGGACTAAATCTAAACTTCTGGCTGTTGGACCCATAAACTGCAAAACAAAGCTTCTGTGGAGGTGGCAGAAAGAGGTTGAAATCTTACTTTTATTTTCTCCTTATAGTCCTGTTTTACATTTTAGGTATACAAGATTGGAAGTTACCATCCAGACCATCAAGACCAGGTTCCTAGATAGAAAATTTGTTTGATCTCCAGTTATGGAATAAGTAGTTACTATTTAAACTTTTTTTTCTCCTTTTTTATATTTTAATTGTAGCACTGAGTGTGAAATATGTTTCATAAAATCTCAACAGATCCTACAACAGCAGTTATGTAACCTTTTGTAACTGCATATTTTTATACAGAAGTTACATCAGCAAATAAATATGTCAAACTAAATAGATGATGCAAAGTGTTGCCTCTACTTTAAATATTGAAATATATTATCTCAATAAATCTGGCAGAGAAAAGAGAGTAACTCTGTTGCAAATTGATCAAAATACTGAGGTTCATTTGGGAACAAATTACTCTTCATTTACTGTCAGAGAAAAATGAATATGTAAACAGATGAATATTCCCTGCCCAAAACAGTCTGGATCACGAGTTGTCAAGTTTCTGTATGTAATGCTCCATGAAAAGAACTGGAACCAAGCCAGTGGATTTGTTCATGTTTACGTGTGTCTGTGTGCATGCGTGCAGCGGTGGAGAGAGGGGTATGTGGGTGTGTGAGTAAATAACTCTCTCAGTTACACTGGTAACCTGGAAGTCCTTTCTTACTGCTGTTTTGAAGGTGATTGATTGCATAAAAAGGAAGCATTCAGAAACCTTCTAACTGGCACTTCATGAACAGAGAAAAATAGGAACAATACATCAAAATACTGAAGCAAATCCAGCAGAATACCATGGAGAATGTTGAGGCATGGAGTACACAACATATGAAGAGAGGCTAAGTTAAATGGGTTGTCTAGGCTGGAGAAGGGCAGGCAAAGGTGGATCTTAATTGCAGTTTGACACTTGCTAAAGCAGTATTACAGCATACAAAGTCAGTGTCCTCTCAGAGAGGCACAGAGGAAGGACAAAAGGCAACAGTCACAGATTCAAGCATGAGGGAAAATCAAGCTTCACAGTGAGAGTGGTTAAGCACTGGAGCAGGTTGCAGACATAGGCAACCTCTGTCCTTAGAGACAGTCACAATTCAGCTGGACAAAACCCTTAGCAGCCCAATTTAACTTCCCAGTTTGCCATTCTGTGAGTAGGAGGTTGGGCTAGATGGCTTCAGAGTTCCGCTCCAACCTTAATTTACTATGATTCTATTACAAAAATATTTTCTGTACCAACATTAAACAAAGTCCTGGTACATGTGAATCTAGCCTCCTCCTCTATTGTGTTTATATGTATACTATGTATATGTTGTCAAGGATGAGGCAAAGAGGATCTACCTGCAAGGATTTAGTTGCCAATACCTACAGCTAGAACAAATTCTGAGGGCAATTAATGAATATACACTTGGTACAAATGATCTTTAAAGATGTTGGATGGAATCAGTTGATTTTCTTATGCCCTTTAGTTAGGAAAATGTACCCTGGACTTACCTCCTACGTTAATTCAAAATACTGTGTATTCTAAACATATGTCACTAGTCTTAAACACTTCAGATGTGCTGAAACATTGGTTTTTTCTAAATCTGCATATAGACACGTACAAGCTTGGGTAGTCAACTTCCAGCTAGGAAGTTTTTTCTAAGATAATTTTCTTTATAATAGCTTTGCTGACCCCATTTCCTGAACAGACTGAGGTTTCATGGGTTTTATGGGAGCGTTCAAGCTCTTGAATTGCTAGCAGACTCATTGCATAAAGTAAAACTAAATCCCAGGCTCTTTTGTGTATATAGCGTCCAAATTTACCTTTTAAATTGCCAAAACTTCTCTGCAGCCCTTGTACTTTATTTTGGTGTTTCCTTTATACAAAGAGTGAAATAGTTTTAACGGTTCAGATGGACTTAGTCCCAAAAAAACTTCCTGTTAGGCTCAAAAGCAGATCCTGAAACATTATTTTACAAGTCTTTCCACTTTCTTCTTTATATTAAATTAGAATCTTTATTGAAAATAACATGCTTAAAAAGCTCAGACAGAAAGAGCTGGTGAAGTCTCAAAAAAGTCTCTGAAACTAAAATATAATTAAGTGCTTTGATGAATTAAAGCAAAATACTAATTGTGCAAAAATGAAGTCACAATGGTTTATTTATTTATTTATTTTATTTACAGAGAGAACTGTCTTCTATTTAAATACTCTGTCAGAATGTTATATTGATTTTGCATTTGGCTTCCACCTCCCTGTTATTTTGTGTTACTTTCAATCTCTTTGTACTGATATTGCTATTAAAAATGCATCAGAGCTAGAAAAATATCATAAAATTACTGTGTTGCTGAACAGAATCATGAATAACTCCAATTTTGTGTCATCGGGCTAAAATGAATAAGAGAAATTTAAGTTTGAATTCTTATAGTTTAAACAGTCAATTGAAAAAGAAAATCCTTCTTAAGATACAAGAGAGAGAAGGAAAATTACTAGATAGATACTGTATGATGGGATATTCTCTTTTAAACCCACTCTGTTATTACTCCTAAATGATAGCTGCAAGCAGCATTGAAAAGAAGTCCATTTAGGTTGTTATAAAGTTTGCAATGATGTGTAAAATAATCTCTTTTATGTAAGATTAGTAGTGCAAAGTAAAAATACCTCAAGCCAATGGAGTGGAGATATTTCCTTTTGTAATATAGTAATTCAGAAAACCATAATTCAAATTAAATATTAGTTTTTTGTGTCTATCAAGGAACCATTAAATATCTTATTTGAAACACCTAAAGGCATTTTGAGTGACAGTCATCATTATTAATATCAGTGGCTCCTTGTGTTCATTCACATTTATGCTCCTTGTTAAATGAGATGACAGAATGTTAATGAAGTGTATCCTAAACAAACCTGGTGAATAAGACATAAGTGAGTTTAAAAATTTATCAAAATTAGAAAGCAAAAAAAAGTTATATATACATGTTGACTAGGATTTCAAATAATCATTCTGTGGTTAGATTCTATTGAAACATTTTAAAAGTTGATCTTCACAAATTAAAAGATATTGCACTATGTATTGGGTTGTTGGTCCAAAGCAAATTAACATCATTGCTGCAGGAGGGTTTAGAACATTTTCCCTAACCTGGTAGGGACAAGAATAAAGAGTTTTCTATTTCAGGATAGAAAGATATTATTAATATTGTCTTTTCATGGTGCGAGGGACGATGACACACAGGGAGAGAGAGAGTGAGAAGTGGTGTGTGATTCAGTCAGCCAAAAATAATGGTGGAAGAATGAGAGGCAAAAATAGTGGAACAGAAGCCACCACTCTATCTAATATCCAGTCAGAAAAAGGACCAACTAAGAGAAAAGAGCAACAAATAATCACAACCAACAAGAAAGCAGACTTCCCTCCCCAAAAAAACCACAATAAACAAAAATCCAAACAGTTGTAAAGGGTATTGAGACAGCTTGGCGTAAGAAGTCTTATTATAAACTATGCAAAAATAAAGTTATGCAAAGATTACCTTTCTTGAGCAAGATGTATAACTATCTTCTTTGACTGTTACTGTTCTAGCCTCACTCTTAGCCTCCTTGCCTTAAGGGTATAATCTTAGTATTCCTACCCTTTCACCCTGGTCCAATTAGAAAGGAAAAAAACAGTGAGTTTCACCTAAGAGAGAAGAAAGAGAGAGGTTTGTTGGATTTTTTTCTTAAATTACTGGACAATCAAAAAATATTAAGGAAATAATGTTCAAGTTTCAGGATACACTGGTTACTCAAGGCTGGAAGGATGAGAGGGAACTTTCATCCGTGGGAGAGCTGCAAGTATTACTTCTGGAGTTGTACACATGCTTTCCAAAACCTGTGATTTCTCTGTTCTCTAATTCTATAAAATATAGGGATAAAGCTGATGTTGCCATGTGACTTCAGTATCAACATTAAATGTGAAGAATATTTGACAGGAAATTAGATGTGACTGCAAAGATTCAATTTACTAACCACTGAAATACTTAGCAAAGAAACCAATGTGAACTGTTGACTTACTTGGTATTCTTTTTCTGCTTTAGGTGTACTGTATATTAAAGTGCAAAATAGATTATTTTTTTCTTAAATAGAATATAAATTTTCCAGTATAGAAGTGAAATAATTATGCTTATTTAACAGAGGAAAATGCATACTGGAAACAAACAAAATAACCATTAGCATTACATATAATAGCATAATTGGGGACGGGAAGTGAAACACTGTAATTATTGGCAGTGCTGGAGATGTTTCTTAGGCACTGTTAAAGATATTAATTTAAATCTCTAAAAAATCACTAGTTCTATCAAGACCTGTGGGCTATTCTAATGAACATATGGAGTGATGTTCAGCATAGGCATTCTAATCTCATTGGTTTTTAGGCACAAATACCATATGGAAGGACCATATTGTGCTTAATCTCCTGAGTGTGATAGTAGGTAAAACGTTCACCCTATTACACAGTCTAATGTAACCAGACAGAGTAGAATCAAAACATATGCCAAGATTCTGCAAGTGTTTCAGAAATGCCTTTCTCTGAAGTTGCTAGTGATGTTGGAGAATATTCTCTTTTAATTAAAAAACAGATAAAAAAGAGGAACTATTTTCACAATTTATAATAGCTGTTAAACAATTTAGGGAACAATATGAGTGACCCTTCTGATGCTATATTGGCTCGTTGTTTGTCTAATCAGATAATATACACCTCAGCACAGAAAGCTATAAAGTTACAATATGCATGATTTAATTCAATCACAAATTTCAGATACAGATGGAGTTTTTCATAAATTGTCAGGTGTTTTGAATAACTTTTGATTAAAATGAGTTTATTTATTGCAATATTTGTGTTACAGCCTGCTGTAATCTGTATATATACAAAAGTAGCTACCAAAAATTTTTGAGATTAAGAAATCAAAGCATTGACACAGAGATCATTAATATCACAAGCAAGCACAGAAAAGAACACAGAAACCTAAGTTCTGGACCATAGGCACTCACTGGTGATCAGTCATTCATACACATATGTTGTTAGCTATTTAAAATATCATTTTTCATCTGTAATCTTTTAAAAAGATATCACATGGCTAAGTTTACCTAGTAAACACCAAGTGTATTTATGTAAGTGGCCTGCATGCAGGCCTTGCCTGAATAATCCAGCATACATGTGTAGTGTTCTTGGGTCAGGTACATGTGGCTTTTGGATGATATCTTTATTGGAAGGTTAACAACTTGGGGAGAAAATAAGAGAAGTTGTCATACTGATCGTGTCCAGTACAGAAAATTGTAAATGTCTTAATCTACTTCTTTTAGCTAGCAAAGCTGTATTGATGATATTCACAGCAGTATCACAAGTTATGAATTAAGAATGCTTTTGTCACCAACACACTAGTTCTTACCTCTTGCATACTCCTATGTTTGGGCCATATAAATCAGGCTGTTACAGTGTGCTTTGGTCCTACACTGCTCTTGCATTAAGAAAATACCTTCCAGAGCCATTACAGTCCATGTTTATGCCTCGGACTTCTAGAATTGTCAGATAAGATACAGTAATGGCAAGAATCCGATCCTTAAAGTTTTAAATCTCTTGATATAGGAGATCTGAAAAAAAAAAGCTGTAGGCCTACAAGGTAGCTTCTTAGTGAAAGAAAAAGAGTGCACAGCCTTACAGAAAAGGGAGAAAGTCAAGGAGGTGACAAAAATAGACAAAATGAGGCTATTCTTTGTTAAGCTTTTCAATACTAATATGAACATCAATCTCCATATTGCTGTCCAGAAAAAAAAACAAAACATATTCCAAATGTTCATTTATTCACACAACTTGTTAAAAAGTTTATACAATTATATTTTTGAGCTGGCATAACTATTTTTCTTCTTTTGCTGCTCAATCAACATAGAATCAAATTGACTTTTGTTTCTCTGTGAATAGGTTGACTTAGTATGAATATATCTGATAATGTCTTCCCTGATCTGTTTGGCTCAGTTATCCCACGGACTTATAGTTTGAGGGGATTCATTTTCATTAGTATATTGTATGTCATATGGTGTATCTGCTATCCAAAGATTGATGGAATTATGAATATTGTAAAATTATCTGACTGTATATTTTTCTTTTATTTTTTTCGTAACTTTCTCTTATTTTTCACTTTCTGTCTGTAATTTCCCAGTTTACCAAGTTGAGTATGTGCCAAAAATAGAGGAATTGTCTCTTGTTTAACTTCTCTTCCTGTCCCTTTTGCAAGATTTTACTATTCTGTTTCTAATTCTGGGCAGCCAGCCATCTACTTCACTGCTTTGCTCTGGCTTGACAACACTTACTAATTATGTGAAATATTCAACACTCCAAACCCACAAATGGGAAAGAAAAAGTTTCAGTACCGAAGAATGCTAAAGCACTATAGGGCAAGCTAGCTGGTCAATCATAAAGGAAAACATTTCATGTGAACTCGTCTTGTGCAATTGAGGATTATGGAACATATGTCACTGCTTGTTGATTTTATTTTGATCATACCAGATGCTCTTGTAGCCTTTCCTCTATTCCAGAGTTAAAATAGTCCTGATCTTCTCTTTATTCTTCTTTTCCCAAAGTTTCTGTACCCTCCATTACTGCTTTAATTTTCTTGAGGAATAAGTTTCTTCTTTAAGTTGTTTCTGCTTTCCTCATCTGTCTCTACGTTCTGCAATAGATTTTTCACTATATACTTTTCTTAAATATTTCTCAAGAATGCGAACAAAACATTTTTTCTGATGTGTGTGAGAGTGTCTTGATATTGGGCATTATGACCTATTTCCTCATAGTTAGCTAGAACTATCTGAAGGTAAATATATTAGACAAATATTGCATGAATTTTTTTTTTCACTAATGCTAACTCATCAAATAGCTGGAGACTGTAGATACCTGTTTTTGTGTGTGTGTGTGTGTGTGTGTGAGAGAGAGAGAGAGAGAGAGAGAGAGCGCATGTATATATGCAGATCTGTGTGATGTATGCCTATCAGTGAAACAACAGCAGCAAGTCCTAAAAAAAACCTAAACAGGAAACTGAAGAAGAAACATTGAAGTTTACTATTATATTCTGAAATTGGGAAATAATTACCAAATAATTTCTCCTATGTGTATGCCAAGAAATGAGTTGCCTCCTTGAATATTAGATTTTTAGGTATCAGCTATTCCAAACCCCTCTGAAGTCCTAAAAATGTTTTCCACTTTTCCAGATTGTTGGCTTTTGTCAGTTAAGATTAATATATATTAATATTTTTTGACTTGCAGCAACATTACCTTGTCCTTTGATCTTGCCATGTCTTAAACTCTGTGCAAGGTTGAATTATGTCAATATTTAAAATGGGAAACTTTCTATAATATAGCACACTGTGATTCTGGTGAATCGGTACTGTTTCTTCTGAGTCAGAACTGACTCAGCACGGTGGGTCTGTTTAACTTGTGTATTGTTTAATTCATCTTCCTGTCCTACTGGATTTTACCATGCTGATTCTAGACCTTGGCAGCCAGCCAAGCTAAATCAATGGGAAAAAAAGAAAGAAAAAGAAGCCTTCAATGACTTTTGTTTCAGATCCAATGTTAGGGGAAATTGCTGATAAATGTGCTTCCTGTCAAAGAACTTATTATTTCAAGGTCCCATCTATTTATGGACATTAAAGATCTGAGAAGACTTTTGGTTTGGGATTTTTTCCCCATGTTATAATCGGTATTTATCTTCATGTTGAAGTAAAAGTGAAATACAGACCTTGATTGCACTGTAAACTGTTTTTACTTCTCTTCTATGTCAGTGGTATGCTAATGCTACATTATTAATTATTATGATTTTCTAAATGGAAATTACAACATATGTATTCTGACATTTCCTGATCACACTTAATATTTTATAAGGTTTCATTTATACAGGCTTAATAATTTATCATTAGATTTGTATGTATAAAAGTGTAACACACCAACAAGTTGCTAAGTTCTAAATGTTTGTTTTCACCATCTAGTAATGGGTTCCTTATCTTATGGATGTGTAAAATGCAATCAATTTTCCTTGTACATATATGATGAAGTCTACTGTTCTGCTTTTGTTCAGGAGGCTTGTGTCTTTTGAAAAGGTATAATACAGCTAAAAGCTGTGGTATGATGTCCATGCATATGTATCAATGAGTTTTACAACTTGCCTAAAAAACTGAGGCTCGTGTACCAGACGCACAGATAGAGAATAAAAAAGTGACCCTAACCATACTCATCATGTGAAACCTGTCAACAGAAGTCACTTTTCCAACTCAATTTTCTGTTTCTTGGAGGGTCATTCATGTAATACAAGACACCAATGTTCTACCTGAAGCAAGAAAAACAAGCTATTTTCTAGTCAGTCTGGTAGACATAACAGGGTGTAGTCTAAGTAAATATCTTCTGAGTATTTTTTTCTATAGTTAAAAAATTCTATATAAAGAAATTGTCTCATGAAAAACAAGCAAGAAAGCTAATTTATCTTTAAAATACTTTTTTTTTTGTTTACTCCCACAATGCAGAAAGAAACAGAAAATTTTTTCACTTGTAAAAGTGCATATGAACGATGTCACCTAGTGGCCCCCTAATCTATGAGTTAGCACTGCATAAAGTCTTGAATACATACCCCAAGATGAGGATTTAGACAAACAAAAAAAAAATCTAGACAAAGTGTCTTAATTCAAATAACAAACTGTGCCTTTTGGATTCTCCCCTAGGTTCTTTCTAAATATTGTGTAATCATTTCATGGAAGAGAGGATTTGCATCCTCAAATTAGTCTGGTTCTCAGTAATTTATATTTTCTCAGGACACTTCCATATGATTTGTTTGGGAACTGATTTGCGAAGAATGTGGTTCCACTCTAGTACAAGAAAACACATTCCTGAACGATCACAGGAAGAGGAGACAATTAAATTAGAATGTGATTTCTGCCTTTACAAACAGTGTGCAAAAAAATTTAACATTTTAGATTAAAATGAATTGTAGCCATATGTCTTATTCAAGCATTGCTTCAGTCAGTTTTGACCTCAGACAAAGGAGTGAAAGGTCACATTATTAATCCACAGTCTCTCTCCTTTCACGCTGTGCACCTTTCTTTTTGGCCCCAATTGAATGTAATATTATTTTAAATGGAGGTATCGATGAGTTTTGAAATTAGGTTTTGGAAAAAATATCCAGCTGCATTTGAAATGTGTATCTAAGTATATTTATCAATATACTGTGATAGATTTGATTTTGCAGGTGAAAGAAAATGTGCTTTATGAATCTTTCTATCACACAGCTATGAATGAAGATTGATTTCAAGAATCAGCTTTACATAAACATTTTTTCTTTAGAAAAAAAGATTAGAACTTCAGTGAGCATCTCAGTGTTTTAAAAGTACCACAAACATCTCTGACTGATGTTTACTCATTATATTTGTCATGAAGATTGACCTGAAAGTTCTGCCAATAATAAAAATATCAGATATTGAAGTGTAATAGAAGATGAAAGCATAAAACAAAGCTAACATTACTACTGCGTGTCTTTCTAAATTTTTCATTTTGTTCATGTTTTTGCTTGCCAAAATGAGTCTGTATCACCTTCTTTTTCCTCAGTGAGTTAATGAGGTCAATGAAATGTCAAAGTTCATAAAGGTCTTCCAATTATGCATTTTTTAAATTTCCCCCAATTTTGAAAAAGATTTTTAGCTTCAGAAATTCTGTTGTTCTGTACATTTGGTTTACTCAAGAATTGCATGTATGCAACATTAGACTGACTACATATTAAAGATTCACCAATCTGCCCCAAGTCTTTAAGGTAAACTCCAGAGTCAATCAGACCTATCCTTCCCTGGAATTTATGAATGAAATCCCATGAAGTCAGATTGAGGAAAGACAGTTAATGTTTCTGAAGATTTTTAAGCAAATTCACATTTATAATTTTACATTAAATCTATTTTTTAAATTTCATTTTTGCATTCTTCCAAGTCCAGATAACTAAAAATTATTTTAACTCTGTCGTTACTATGTATTGGACAGAAACATGTATCACATTCAGTCAAAAATTAAAGCAATTAATAATTGATATGTATTTAAATAAGGCAAGTGTATGTATATATATAAAATAAGTATAAAGTATATACATGTGTATTTATAAATGTTTATATGCATATAAAACATGTAAGTAAATAATGTTCATTTATTTAAAGATAAATAAATAAAGTATCTCTTGGATGAATTGTTTGTAATTGCAAAGCCATTTTGATAAGGAATAAATTGGAAGTTTTCTGTCTTTCCCATTCCATTTATCAAGTATAAGAGGAATGTTACAGTGTCTCTTCAAATATTCTTTCATTTTTTTGTCCCAAATTTTTTGTATAATGTTGTTACAAAAGTGTCATTGTACTAGTCTTTCAATAACTACCATCAAAATTAGATCTAATCAACCTATAATAAATATTCAATTTCTTCTTCTGGATCTGTTGTGATGACATATAATTAGGCATTTTTATTTTTTTTTTTTAAACACGTTCAAGACGATAAATGATGTGGAATATTTATGGAATATCTCTTTCAGTTCTTGTAGCATTGAGATGGTGGTACACAGGCCAGTTATAAATTCTTATGATTACTTTCAGAAAACACCCGTAAAGCTGGAAGAAAAGACTTTAAAAATGCTGCCAGTCTTGCACTTTACTGTTACTTCAGCTGATTCATAACATAACATCAGTGTTTCATTTCCTAATATTGTATTCCTGAAGAAGAAAACAGAAGAGGGGGAAGAGAAAAAGACATAGTGATAGAGAAGCTGATAATTTGATGCCCTGGCAAGCAGGATCAACATCCTTCTGAGGATGAATGAAAAGAACATGCTGCAGATGCTGATGTACTTTCACTTCTGACATGCTTACTGATAAGTAGCATGTAATATCAAGATGAAAAGATACAACGTAAGAGAAGTTTTTTCTGAGCATGACTTCCACTGCACCTGAGCAGCAATTAGAATTGCTTTCTGGGAAATAATTGACTAAAAAGCTAAATATGTTGCCATTTTACATTATTACCAAATGAGAGCTGCACATGCTTATGTGAATGTGTGTGTATATATTTTTAAAGTTTTGGTAGGGTTTTAGGGGGGTTGTTTTTTTTTTAAAGAAAAGGTTCTTTCCTATTAATTTACATATAGACTTAGGCATAACGAATGTAGAGACAAATACAGGATAAAATATCTTCTGGATAACAGCAGCCCTAAAGGTCAAACACTGAAGTTCACACTTCAGGCAGAATAAAATTCAGAATGTCTTCTGTTTAGCTATCCTAACTATTAGGCCTCAATTATCAATTGCATTTCTTTTCTTTTTCGTTTCATATTTAATTCATTTCCAGATTATGACATCCTTCTTTTGTCTTGGTAATATGTGGTATAGAAATGGTCAAGCCAAGAAATTTCATGTCCCATTGCCCCTTGTTTTCTCCATGTGACTGCTTGTGAAGAGAGCGCCTCCATCTTCTTTGTAGCTACCCTTTAAGTACTGGAATACAGTGATGAGGTTCCCCCTGCACCTTCTCTTCTCCAGGGAGAAAAGACTTAACTTCTTCATTCTTTCCTCATAGGGCAGTTTCTCCAGCCCTTTGGTCATCTTTGTGACTCTTCATGGTCTTATTCTATCAAGGCCAGATCCGAAGGAATACTTCTGCTACGGATGAAAGTGCATTGCCTAATGTAGAACAAGATATATCAGCACCTAACAAGCACAGCACTTGAAGCATGCCTCTTGCCCAGATCTCTAACCCAGAGAATCTCAATCCATGCAATTTCATCATTGCTTGAGGATGGCCGAGTAGTGTGTTGACTCCCTACAGAGAATATGGACTCCGTATATGGAAGTTGATTACCTGATTCCCTTAGGTATTTTTCAAAGAGCCCACTGCAAGCATTTGCAAGGTCAAGGCCCTAGCCATTTATCAAAACAGAATCATATCCTAATGTAGCTGTTTCTGTTGCAAAAGCCCTTAATGAATAAGGCCTTGAATGTTTAAAAAAAAAATTAATACGGTTTATAGCAGTAATCCTCTTAAATACTCGAGTCTTTGCCAGCTTTTAACTAGCAAGCTCACGGCAGCAGTCCTACAACACTCACGGATTATTGTCTAGGCCTGCTGACAATGCACTGTTAGTGACCAGTTTGCAAAGTGCGATCTGTTATTGTATTTCACAGTCAAATCAATGTTTAAAATTGCTTGAAGCATGATAACTTGCCTCTTATACCAAGCCCACATTTTTTTTTAAATAAACAGCATTCTATCATTCTTTTTATCTGTGATTAAAGGTTATGATTATTACCAGTGTAAGTTACCTGGCAGCATTTTTTAGTTTGTGGTTTGATCAGGTAAACTTGAAAAGAATATCAAGGATAAAAAAAAACAACTTTACCTTTAGCTGTAAAAAAGGGACAGATCTGTCAGAAAGCTGTCTACCTTCTCTTAATTCTTAATACGGAGTTTCTGACAAGTATACAGATTTGCCTTAATTATTTATTCATTTCATTGAAACCATCTTCATCTGCTTTAAATTTCTAATAAGTCTATTTAAATAAAGAGAATCCTATTTGAATGTTGATTTTACATTTGAAAACCCTGAAGGTTTCTGTATTCAGAAAGTGCAGGAATGTAACTTGGTCTTTGGTGTAACGTCCCTTGTTAAAACTAAGAGAATTCCACAGAAAAATCTTTTAAAAGTCATATTCTGGAGTAGTCCTAATTTTAAAATTTAGCTGGTGTAATTTAAACATTGACCTGTCTATGGCTAATGCCACAAAGTCAATAAGGCACCTAACTACTGCACTATGAACACTCTCTTTCACCTGCTGCCTAATCCTGGAGCCACTGGAATCTCCCAGGTAGCTGCATTTCCTTTACCAAAAAAATAAAACAAAACAAACACTTCAATGTGTGGCCAGCAGGGACTAGGTAAATGACTGCTCCCCCTGTACTCGGCACTGGTGAGACCGCACCTCAAATACTGTGTTCGGTTTTGGGCCCCTCACTACAAGAAGGACATCGAGGTGCTGAAATATGTCCAAAGAAGGGCAACAAGGCTGGTGAAGGGTTTAGAGAACAAGTCTTACGAGGAGCAGCTGAGGGAATTGGGATTGTTTAGCCTGGAGAAAAGGAGGCTGAGGAGAGACCTTATGGCTCTCTCCAACTACCTGAAAGGAGGTTGTAGTGAGGTGGGGATTGGTCTCTTCTGCCAAGTAACAAGCAGTAGGACAAGAGGAAAAGCCTCAAGTTGTGCCAGGGCAGGTTTAGGTTGGATATTAGGAAAAATTTCTTCACTGAAAGGGTTGTCAAGCACTGGAACAGGCTGCCCAGGGAAGTGATTGAGTCCCCATCCCTGGAGGTATTTAAAAGGCATGTAGATGTAGCACTTAGGGACATGGTTTAGTGGTGGACTTGGCAGTGCTAGGTTAACGGTTGGACTTGGTGATCTTAAAGGTCTTTTCCAACCTAAACTATTCTATGATTCTATGATTCTAATGCCTCCATCTCTTCTTCCAGTTGTGTTTACCTTCTGATATTTGACAGTATCAACCTACCTTGTCCAGACTGGTTAAGATTCTGAAAAGAGCCACTGTCTGTTGTGAAAGCCCTTAATGATCAGGTGGTCTTCTGTATGGAGCAGTCACTAAGGTCTTCAGAATATGGTTATTAAGTCAGGCATTGTATGAAAGAATTTCAGCAAAAAGGGGTCGTTATTCTTTACCCACTAACTTGGATAATTTCCTGGGCAGGATCTATATTCTTTTTGTGTCTGATTTGGTGCTAAAATAGAAATTTGGCTTACCTTCCTGAAAGTAGAGTGAATAAATTAATGGTGTTCCAAAGGAAATAATGTTCTATTTTGAAATAAATATTTAGATATTAAGAAAGTCAGACAGAGTGAGTGTAGTTGGGGGATAGGGCATTTGCTAGATATTTGCTCTCTAAAAGAGCAAAAAAATGAGTAAATATTGATTGCATAGTTTTGTTACCCATCAATTTCAGATATCCATAGATACTTGGACATACAAATGAACATGATACTAAGCACAATTATTATTGAAAACTGTCATTATCATTAATTAATATTAGCAAAGTAACAAGATGTCCCTTAGTCCTGTCAGAGGAAGTGTAGAATTTTAGAACTTCATGGAATTTTCACTGGGTTGGCAAAACATGGTTATGTGCTTCTTTTCTCTCGCTACAGAGAATATAAGAGATCTTTGTAAGCTATAAGAGGACACAGTTGAAATACTTTCTTCTGGCCATGAAATTGGACAAGCTGCAATACGATACATGTGCATGGAGCATCAGGATGAGTAACAGTAGCCTATTATGTCTTGACTGAGCATGAATCAATGTCATTGTTAGTTTTAAAATGCAAAAGCCTATTCTCCTGAAAGAACAATTCAATAAACTCAACTGGTAATCATTATTTTAAGAACTATTAGGATGTTCCAACTTTTGTGGTTTAACATAAAATATTACATTACAGAAACATGCATTATATGTTATTGTAGTGATATACCTGAGCAAAGAATTCTGGAAATTCTGAAGAAAGGAAAAAAAAACCAGAGAGTAGATGTATGGTAGATTACAGAAATATGTTTTTAGTTATTGGCTTGCAAACAGTAAAAAAAAATTGTGATACTGATTTTTTATGTTTCTGTGGAAGAAACAAGAATTCCACCTGGACAACAAAAGCCCCAAATGGATGCCTGTGGTTTTTTTCTATGCCAGCATAGCATATAGGGAAGGGGGCTTTGTTCTTTGCTTCACAGATGGTAAGAGAAAGAGAACTGAAGGCTCTGCAAGACATTTCACAGAGACATGTCTGACAGGTGATCAAATCATCGAACACTTCTCCCTGAAAAACAATGTTCAGATGTAGTCTAAGCATACACCCTGTGACAGCAGGAACATACCTTCCTCTGTGTTGACATTCATTTTAATAATAGAAAATGCAACCAGAATTTCTGGCAATGACAACAACAGCAACAAAAAAGTATATGCCTTCATGTTTACGATTCAGAACTCTCATCAGTTAATGTATTTCTTTACTTGGGGATGACTGTTTTAATAGGGAACTTTTAACATTTGATAGCATACGAAAAAGTAGTGACTCAGATGTGGAAACACTGTGGAGTCTGTTTTAGAAGTAGATGGTCTTATTCAGTATAGGATTATAAATGTTGGTGAAAATGCTATTAATGGTGTTAACATGATGGCTTCCTACTAAATCATGTCCTTGATATTCAGAGCTAAACACATAAACAACATTTCAAGGCTCCTGTCACTCAGAAGCACATTTCTGCAGAATATAAGCATATCTGTCACCCTGAGATATATACAGAATTTTTAGAAAAATGAAAAAAAAATGCTCATTTTTAACTCTTCATTGTCCAAAAATGATTCAAAGAGCCTTCAATATTTCATGAAAATTGTAATCTTAATCTTATAGCTCAAAGAAATAGATTGCCAGAAAATATTTTCCTCTAACTCTCATGACCTAGGTTTGTTGCCTCACTTCATTTCATGTTCAATATGAAACATCACAAGTGTCACATAACCTATTGTATCTATTCTAAGTGCACCTACTATAAATTTACAGAAGCTATTAGTGACAAATCTATTAATGCAAACAGTTAACCAGTACTGACTTTTTATACTGTGTTGAAAAGCCTACAGCACGAATTCTGAGTGTTTACTTTCTTCATCTAATGACACAAAACATCTTATTCACCGTTTAAAACAGAATGAAACAGAAATTTTTTGGGGGGTGTGGGAATTAATTTTCAAGAATACAGGACTAGCATAAACACACTAACCCAACAAAGCTATACCAGCCAACCTGTATATTTGCAAACACATACATTTTGTTATAAATTAACATCCATTACAAAGAAACAACATGAGTGTATACCAGCTGAGAATCTGATCTTTCATGTACTCTCCAAAATGTTTCTGCATATATAGTACTTCCATAAAAAATGGATAGTAAATATTTGATAGTATGTCTTTTGCGAAGAAATTCTGATCATGCAAGATGAGACAAGAGCTCAGTTGTGTGGCTTACTTCTGATATAAATCAAGTGATTTGCACCAAAACTACTAGTTCTATTATGTTTCATGATCTTTTGTATTGAATGAGATTCTGCAATATTTGGTAGGTTTTCCATAAAAACTACTTCCCATAAAAGTATTGAGGTGAAATTTACAGTGCACCTCAATATTGTAAAACACATGAGAGTACTATTGAAAGCTCAGATTTTATCATTTTCTTGTAAGAATATAATGCATATAGTGCATCAAAATAAATGTCCATGTACCCCAATGTCCTTTTCCAAGCTTTGGCAATTATCAATAGTTTAAGGACTAAGAATAAGTGCAGAGATGCAAGGAACAATACTTCCTGACTTTCCCTCCTGGTTTCCTTTATTCCTTATTGTTTCTGAAGAACAGAAAAGAATATTTCAAGGGATAACATTCATTGTTCATTCAACATAAATAATTAATTAGTAAACATACATAAATGTGTGCATTCCCTTAGGTAGCGAAAGGAACATTTAACTCCAGTACTCTAGCACATAGGCAACAGATTAACTGTTTATTCAAAACATGTCAAATTAATCTATCCTAAAGTGAAATTATACTTACCTTTTCAGCTCTGCTAAACAGAAAGCTTTGAAAAAACAGTTTTCAGGAAACTTTTATCTTTTCCTCTTCTTCTGTTGTATGTTTCCTTCTATGAAATAGCTTTTGCATTTTTACAGATGGACACAGGGTGGTCCAATTCCTGCCCATCACACACACAAAAAATAAATCAGTATAACCATGAGGTGGAAGGTGAAAAAGTGGTACAGTTTCAAGTACTTCCATTCAGTGCATTGTCCTAAGCTGGACCTATAACAAAAGTCATATGCTTAAGAGTACAAACTAAATAGTGCACTTAATTGGTGCTCCATTTCTCCCTCCCTGTTGTGCATGGAATTTTGTAGGGTTTTGGGCTGGCAGAGCTGAACTGTTCCAGAAGTTTATTACTGCAGTCAGGATGTATGAAGAGGACAGATAATCACACCATTCCTCTTCTCTTCACATTTGGTTTGTGTGAGCTGTAAAAATATTTTACATACAAACTTGATTTTCATATTTTTCTAAAGTTGCTTTTCCTATTATAAAGCAAGGCACATTTGAATGTTTAGAAATTCTTATTAGTTGGTATTATCTGCAGAAGAGATCTGTGAGAACTTACTGAAACAATTAAAATTCATCCCACATTTTTGCATTATAGCAATTGTAAATGTTCAATCTGACATTTGACTAACCACATAAATTTTAAAAATATAATTTTTTTGTAACACAGCTTTTCTAAAAGGTTTCTGGGTGAGTCAATGAAAGGAGATAAGACAAGAATGCACTTTGCTAGCTGGTAGTGTGTGGGGACAGTAAGAAAAAATGGCTGTTTAACAAACATGTAAAGGGAAGATGTGTTACATGTTCTTCTACATTCCTCACAGCTATGACTGACTTCAGAAAATATGCCAAATTCTGTATCAGTTTTGTTGGGTCAAAGCTCTTTAGAAAAACATGAAAACCATATGAACATCTTATTATAAAACTTTCCCTCTTAGTCATTAGAAATTATTGAAAATCATCATCTCTCTTCTCTGTTGGGAGAAAAAGGTATTTCTTCTTGATATTATAGGATTATAACAGTTTGTCAGTGTTTTATACCCTTATGGCTTTCTTAGTCCAACTTATGTATTCCTCTCTACTGAGGCTGACTGATCTCTTTAAATTATCTCATATTTTCTCTACCTAGATGTAATCACTTTCACAATTGGACTTCAGCAGTGTTGCAAATTATGAGGAAAAAAAGCCTCAGAGGCAGTCTTATTACCACATCCCCAAATCATTGAGAATAATGGCTGTAGACAGTTTCTTTCCTAATATCTTTAATTCTCTTGTAAATTGCAGGAAACAGAGGTCATTTTGAAAAGTGGTAAATATAACTGGTACTGTGGCAAAAACTGTGTGCACAACTGATGGTAATTTAGTGAGATACAACCCAATTTTCCAATCTAGTTTTTAATAAATGTACAAAAAAAACCCCAACCAAACAAACACACAACAAAAAAAAACCAAACCAAACAAACAAAATGAGTATTTACTACTTTAAGAGGCCCAAACCACTGTGAAACCTTAGACATAAATCTTCTTAAACTTCCCAGTCTAGTCAAATATCTATCATAAATTAATATATTTAATTGAAAATGGATGAAATGAAGAGGTGGAATTTCTGCTACAACTAAGAGAAAATGAATTCATTTTTAAATATAGAGTGTTGTCATAGTTTTAAAGTTGTGCAACCTGATCTCCTGCAGGGCGAGAAATGGAAGATTTACAAGAAAGGATTATCAGTTACCTGATAAAGGTCTGACTACTTTCCACTTAATGTTTTGTCATTCTAGATAAACATATATACATATGTAACATATTATACTATATAATGATATTATGAAATATACTTTATTATATTATCATATCATGAGAATATGCTGACAAAAAAAAATATATACATGTGTATTCTACTTTTAATTATTTTCAAGGTAATTCCAGATATGAAGTATGTAAATGCTTTCCCAGTTGATTATTGTACTGAAGTGGATTTGATTTTATTTGGTAAACACCTAAATTTGGATATCTAGATGTCAACAACTGAGCTGAGTAAACGTAGACATTGAATTTTGGAAGAGCCATACAGTTCCACTGACATTTTGCTGTTTCTAAGGGGAATACCACAATCATAAACAAAAGTGTCACTATATGACTTAAAATTTTAAAATATAACATTCTTAGAAAGGATGATAGTAACAATTGTAGATGTATATTAATTATAATATATATAATTATATGGAATAATATAGAATTATTATATATGTGCATATAATACATATACAACATATACATGTACATACATACACACACACACATATATAAAATCATTCCAAGAACACAGCTTTTCTCAGTGATACATTTTTCCTCTTTCAAAAATATGCAATAGCAGTAGTTTCTAATATCACCAAAAAATCTGTAGAATATTCAATATGATGATTTTCATTCATGTCATTACTTCAAATGAAAGACAGACATCTGTATCTATGTCATTACAAGCAAAGACTTTGTTAATAACACAGTACTGGTATTGTGAAGTTGAACACCTAAAAATCAAGGAATGCCTGCAGTAAGGGTCTACCATACCTTAAGTCTTTTCTCTTTCTGTTATATACATAACCTGCAACAGACCTTAATTATGTAATCATCTACTACTTTTCAATTGAGCCTTTCCTCATTTAATGCAGATATAACAGATGGTATTCATTTATTAGCACCTACTCAATGTTTTCTTTCTCTACATCATTCAAAGTGTGGTCCTAGGCCCTAGGAATTTCTTACTGCATATTTTGCTCTGAAGACAGTATTGTAAATTTTCATCTGAGCTTTTCTGCGAGGTTGCAGTGATGGCACTTCCAAAATATTAATATGTTTGCTTTCACACCATGTGAATGAAAACTGAAGCAAAGAGAAAAAGGTTAATATATTTACTTTTTCTGAATTTTTCACCTTAAATGCCAGGTTTTGAACATCATGTAGGGCGTTACATAAGTAAAGTGTATTTCCTATAGCCTCAGTCAAAATTCTGGGCCATCTACACTTCTATAAATAAGACAAACCCCAACTCAGAAGTCCAGCACTCTGGAAAAAGGGATTACATAATTAGTGGTAAACCATTCAGATATTGATATAAATGTTTTGCCTTTATCACTCAGAAGATATGAAATAGAGAGAGTGAAAGGATCTACTTCTCCAGAGTAGTATTTATTTGCTTGGATTGTGAGATCATCTTTCTGTTTCTACAGGTAATCTACCATGAAAAAGTTAGGATGTGATCATGTAAGCAGAAGTACAAACTTTCTACATGCATGTCCAAGGTCTTGTCTGGATTTCTGCCTATGCCATTAAATCTAATAAAAGATTTCAATAGTAATAGCTATAACAGCATTTAAACTGCATCATGTTGTTAGAAACATTGCTCATTATGTCCGTAGGAAGGCAGCTGTGGTAAATTAGCATGTTAGTTATGGCATTTCCTTAAATTTTACTGCTCAACTTTGCAAATGTAATAATGTTCCTTTAACATAGATGGGTCTGTGTGTATTATTTTCTTAGTTAAAAAACATGTTTAGAGTTTGAAATTCTAGCATGTGGTTTCATAGTGATTTTTTTTTTTGCTTCTCCAGAAAAGCAGAAACTTTTGGATAATTGTCCCTCCTCTCTTCAGTACCCTTGCTCTTTTCTTAGTTCTGTTTCCTAGGCAGTCCTAGTCTTTCCTATTCCACAACAGCTTCTTATCTGCTCTATATGTCCCAAAGTTTCTTCTTACTTGGCTTTTCCCCCCACTACAAGTCTCTGCTTTGTTACTCCTTGGAGTAGCTTTTTAGTCAAATTTAGTGTTATACTCTTCAGAAAAGTTTTTCCCATTTAATTTCTAATTTTGATCTCATTTTTCCTACTAAATGACTTTTAGTTTGCACCTTTTGAACCTATGTTTGTCCATGTACTTCTTCTCTTCCTACACCCATCTACCCTAAGTCTCCAGAACAGTTCTTAATTTGTTGCTGCAAACATCATCATGCGGGACTAAGCCTCTGCTAGATCCCCACAGCATATAAGGTCTCTGTCCCAAAGAACTTATACTCAAAGTAGTGTAGTCCAGCTGCCTCTCTTGAACTATTCTTTTTTGTACCTCTTGTTGACAATTTTTCATGATTCCCCCATAAAATCTATTTATCTATCATCTCACCCATTTATTGTTCTGTCTGTATTTAATTAAAATAGCTTCTTTCTCCTTGCTGGTTAGAATTTTTGCATTGATATTTGCTTCACCCTAAGAGAAAGACAAAAGTTTTCTACTTTGCTGGAATATAACGAAATTTGTAATGACTGTTTCAGGACAGAAACAAAAACTGCCACTATAATATGGAGTCTTACAGTCATATCTGGGTGCCCTTGTCATTACGCTAAAGTCAGACAACTTTTTGAGTTCCCTCTATTCCACCCCATGATGAACACCTTTTTACATGCGTGATTCATTCAGCTTAAGTGTAGGCTTTGTGGTGTTAATCTTCTACAAAGTAAGAACGGCTTGAAACCCAGATTTAAACTCCCTGCAACAATGTCTTTCTGTAAAGAATGGTACTGTCACTACCTCCACTGTTGGCTTCTCAGGGAGATATCTAGCTTAATCTGTAACACAGTGAGAGGCCTAAGGGGTCCTGTAAAGTAAATTGCCTGAAATGTTTTCTAGGATCTAAGGTAGAAATCAGTTGTATAAGTCTTAAGTTACAGGGGAATAGGTGAACTGAAAGGGTTTTACAATGTGAAATTTGAGAAAAACTTGTAAGTAGTCTTGTTATAAATGATAGTTTATGTTGAAACCTTAAACTGAGTTTAGTTCATATATACAAAACATCTTTTCTTGTAGACTAAAAGGTAGCACCAGAAAGTCCTTAACTTTTGGTTTGAAAAAAGTTATGTCATTTACCAGATGACAGATAGTTTGTATGCTTGAATTTTCCTGGCATTCAGAATTGATCCAATTTGTGAATGGTTGTGTAAAATTCAATTTCCTTTTACTTCTTATAGACTATAAATCCATCTAAAGATTTAAGTGGATGATTCAAGAGTATGGGGAAGGATTCAGTTGCTTAAACACAGGTTACCTAATGCTATTTTTCAGGTCATCCTGTTTCATCTCTGACAGCACCATGTGGCGTCTCAGCAAACATAAGACATCTCACATGGCACTATGATGAAGCAGCTGAAAGCCATCCTTGGGAAGAAATTAATCTCATCTACATGTAGACACCTACAACACAGACTTTTACATTCCAGCTAGTCATTACAGGGTCATTTTCTAGTCAATGGAGAGCAATAAGTACTTCAAGAGCCTAATTTATCTGATTGAATGTGTATGTCTACTCTAGGATGAGATGAACCATTCCCTAAAGGTATCTTTTAAATATAAAGGTATCTAACACAATTAGCTGAGATTTAGACATCTATATTGCAGACATCAGCATTTATTCAGATGAATAGGACTCGTGTCAGCAGAAGTGAAGGAGTTTCCTGGCAAAATGAGTCTGCCAGACAATGATGATTCTCTAAAACTGAAATATCTAATTATCTTTCTGAGTTTGGCACATTGGCCTCCAGGTTGTCTGGTGTTTCAAAACCTACAGCTCAAAGTTAGCCTCCCTATTGACTACCTTGCAATTCCAAACTCGTGGGTGAGCTGACAGCCCAGGTGACTAAACTTTCCCAACCTAAGAATGCAGCTACGCTGAAGTCAGGCACTTCATGCAAACTCAAACTGAAAGATCATGCAAACTCAAGCAGTCTTCCACTCGGGATGGAAGTATCTTGGAAGGATTGCTCTTAAGCTCTGGATAATGAAATGAATTGCTGACAGAAATCAATAGTATCCTTGTGAACTTCACAGGTGTTCACTGAATTCAAGAATATGTGACTCAACATAGAATAAAACAAAACATGAATTGAATGGAACATGGAAAGGTGTAGCAGGAGTTAAATGGAGGTAAGTGAAATATACAAATACACTGACATCTTCCTTTGGGAAGATGGAATTCACTCACTTCTTATTGTCCAGCACTGAACTTGAAACTGATGAATTTACCTGCATTTATTAAATAAATTTATTTATTTATTAAACAGGTGAGTCTGCACTTTTTTTTTTTTTATTTGCCACTGTTTATTGGATATGTCTAAACTGAAATACGAGTTTGAAAATAGTACTTGAGAATTTAAATATCATATCAAGGATACAAACAGGTTAGATAATATTTCTGTACTCCTCATGGAACAATGAAAAAAAAAATCTAAGGAGAAATACATACTCTGAAATGTAATCTGTTTTACAGCCTATGAAAAAAGGCTGTTTAATACATTTCTTGTGTTGTTTGTGAATTCATGATAAAGCTGCTCACCCAGAGGAAACAGCAGAAAGGGCAGACTGAAATATTATTTCAAAGCTGACCTTCTTGATGGTGCTCCAATGACATCCCTTATAGTACTACACACTGGTACTGTAGTACAGTTATTAGAATATAATAATAAAAACAAATTCTAGTTTTCTGTGTCTAGTCAAGTTGACTATAAAGAAATGGCTGCCTTTTTTAATGGTCAATTAAACACTTATGATTACATAGCCAAAGAATCACAGCTTTCCTTACGGGAGATACTTGAGGCTAGTACGACATATAAATCAGCAAACATATTTTAGAACAAGTAAATAACTAGACATTAGTAACAAGCAGACTGAAAATATCATGAAAGCAATTAAAAATATTTATAGACTATGTTTCATGAAACCAAAATAATACTCATTTTTTCAGGAGATGACTATTTACTGTAAATAATACAGTTAATGGCATACATTCATCATATCTCACATTAATTAGATTTTTTTCTTTCCGCTAGGATCTATGAAACAGTTTTAAGTACCAATGTCAACAACAGTTAACATGATTAAAACTGCATTCCTAATAAGAATTTTATCCCAACTTGTATTAATGTTTATTTTAAAATGCTTCTGTGCTGTGGAGCCATCTGTTTCTCGCTAGTTATAGTACCTGAGTTCTACAATCATAGGACCCGAGGGAGATTTTCACCTATTTTTTCTTCGTGGCAGAGCAGGCATTCACTACTTTATTCAAAAGAAATATGTCAACTGAAGTTAAGAAGTTGTAGTCAATAGGAAAATGTTTGTAAACTTTTAAAACTGAAACTTCTTGACAGGTCCTCTATTTGTATTGGTATACTTGCTGGCTGTGAATTTGAAATTGTTGATTTCCTTGAATTATTCTTGGAAGAAGGGAAGAGACACTAGCAGTCAAAATCAGTCATGTTTCTGTATTTATGTTAAAAAATACACTAGCTTTGCAAATAAAATTTCTTTAAACATATGACTTTCAAATCACCTTTTGAAAAATATTAAAATCATTTAAACAATAAGTAAATTGACATTCAAAAAAGAAATCAATCAGCTGTCATTTTTGATTGATTATTCTGGAATAGAGTGGTGTTTAATCTATGACTTTATTGCACATTATTCTACTACTATAAAAACAGCATGTGAATTAGGTATGACATGTCTCATAGTAAATTGACAGAAAATTTAGTTTCCCTTTTGAAGTCTTGGTTGTAGCATGTGATCATCTGCTCTTGATTTGGTAGGTTGTTCCTGTTAAATGCAAAACTATATTACTTTCTAATAAAGGTCAGATTTTTAAGCAATAAGAGCTACAAAATTTCATATGCCAGAAAAGAATATATGGTATGTAGAGGTAAGGTGGTGTTTTACAGGTTTTGCCAATGGGGATTTTGCATGAAAGGTAAATCAGGCTTGGGTGATATTACAACACACTAAAATATACATACATACTTTAATCAGATCGAGACAGAATAGGGATACATATAGAAAGGCATACATACAACACTCAAAATTTTGTCTGGATTGGAGAAAATATACAGTCCTCTGTATTCGGTAGTTTATAACATGTCATGAACATGGATGAGGATTTTAGTAAGAAAGAAATGACTTAGTCTCTTGGGCAAAATGCTTACTAAAGTCCTTGAAGGAAGGAAAAAACAAACCAGAAGTGAGGTATTAAATACATCTGATTTCTCTACTACACATACAGTCAAAAATCAGAGTACAGTAGAATCACTGTGTCCCATGTCTAAAATAAGGTTACACTAAGAGATATATTATCACATATACATTAGGTAAGTGATGGTGATATCTATGTGATAAATTAAAGAGCTTAGTGACAAATTGCATTTATCATGCACTTTGGATCATCTCACCTGCAGTCTCTCTACTAATTGATTGCCACTGGGACTACTTTTACTGCTTTTAGATGCAAATAGTTGAAGTCAGACAATGGCCATCTTTAGCCTGACTTACATAGGGATAGCAGAGAACACTCCTCACTTGCTGGGCAGCTGGCTCTGCATGGCTAGTGGAGAGGAAAAATAAGGTTGGCTCTTCACTTCTAGCCTATATACAGGTATGGGACATTATACAGCACCTGCTCCTACTCTGTCGGGATTTCCCTGGTTGGAAAACTGCTGAGTTTGAAATGGACTGCAGCCCTCGTTTGCAGTCATGAAGAGCGCAGTGAAGAGGGGCTGCATGAAGGATAGGTCGAGTGTTAACCCGATGCCTCAGTCATGCAAAAGCATAAGTACAGCCAAGGCACAACAAGAAGAACAGAAAAGTAAAATTCATCTCTCAGGGAAAGGGACTATGGTAGTTTCATTTAAAAATGAGAGTGGAAGTAAGAGTGGCATATGGTTGAGAAAGGCCTTGAGAAACTTGACCTAAAAATGAATTTGATCTGGCTTTAAGACCTTCAGAGGTCTCTCCCAACATAACCTAGTCTTATGCTATGGAAGTAATGAATCATAGAATCAGAGAACCATAGAATCATTAAGGTTGGAAAAGACCCTTAAGATCATCGAGTCCAACTGTTAACCTAGCACTGCCAAGTCCACCACTAAACCATGTGCTCAAGCACCACGTCTACCCTTCTTTTAAATACCTCCAAGGATGGAGACTCAACCACTTCCCTGGGCAGCCTGTTCCAATGCCTGACTACCCTTTCGGTGAAGAAGTTTTTCCTAATATCCAACCTAAACCTCTCCTGGCGCAGCTTGAGGCCATTTCCTCTCATCCTATTATTTGCTACTTGGGAGAAGAGACCGACCCCCACCTCGCTACAGCCTCCTTTCAGGTAGTTGTAGAGAGCAATAAGGTCTCCCCTCAGCCTCCTCTTCTCCAGACTAAACAACCCCAGCTCCCTCAGCCACTCCTCGTAAGACTTGTTCTCTGGACCCTTCACCAATTTCGTTGCCCTTCTTTGGACACGCTCTAGCACCTCGATGTCCTTCTTGTAATGAGGCTCAAAACAACAAAATTTAAAGAAGCAATAGCCCCATTTGATGTCCTCATTGGAAGCCTCTGAAGTCATAGCGGAGTGGTTTCCATCTGCAGTGGGGTTTGGATCAGAACCTAATTGTCAATAGACTTCACAAAGACTTTACTGTCAGATCTTGTAAGCTCCCTTTGGCTCATGAACACAGGAAAACTGGTGGAATTCAAAGACCAGCATAAATGATGAAGGATTTATCAGTGGAGATTAAAACATTAAAAATATCTGTTTTCTGAACAAATGATGAAGGCTGGGGATAGATGCAAGAATTTATACTTGCTGACCATAATCTGAAAATTAGAAAAAGAGTATTAGTTTAGTTCAAAATTAAAATCTGATCAAAGGAAAATAATGACTTTATCATTAAAATTTCTAGTGGAACTTCATAACTGCAATTTAATTGTCTGGTAACATTCAGTACTTACTGTATTTTTGTTACTGTGTTTTTTGTTTGGTTTGGTTTGGTTTGTTTTTTTCCTCTCTAGTACTATAGAATCACAGAATCAAAGAATCATTAAGGTTGGAAAAGACCTCTGAGATCATCAAATCCAACCGTTAACCTAACTGCCAGGTCCACCTCTAAACCATGTCCCTAAGCACCACATCCACACGGTTTTTGAACACTTCCAGGGACTGTGATTGCACCTCTTCCCTGGGCAGTCTGTTCCAATGTCTAAGCACTCTCTCAGTGAAGAAATTTTTCCTAATATCTAATCTAAATCTCCCCTGGCGCAACTTGAGGCCGTTTCCTCTCGTCCTGTTGTGTGCTACCTGGGAGCTTTGTTGCCCTTCTTTGGACATTCTCCAGCACCTCAATGCCTTTCTTGTATTGAGGGGCCCAAAACTGAACACAGTATTCGAGGTGCGGCCTCGCCAGTGCCGAGTACAGGGGCACTATCACCTCCCTGGTCCTGCTGGCCACACTATTCCTGATACAGGCCAGGATGCCATTGGCCCTCTTGGCCACCTGGGCACACTGCTGGCTCATATTCAGCGGATGTCAGCCAGCACTCCCAGGTCCTTTTCCACCAAGCAGCTCTCCGGCCACTCTTCCCCAAGCCTGTAGCGTTGCATGGGGTTGTTGTGACTGAAGTGCAGGACCCGGCACTTAGCCTTGTTGAACCTCATACAGTTGGCCCAGGCCCATCGATCCAGCCGGTCCAGGTCCCTCTGTAGGGCCTTCCTACCCTCCAGCAGATCGACACTTCCACCCAACTTGGTGTCATCTGCAAACTTACTGAGGGTGCACTCAATCCCCTCATCCAGATCATCAATGAAGATGCTGAACAGGACCGGCCCCAGTACTGAGCCCTGGGGAACACCACTCATGACTGGCCACCAACTGGATTTGACTCCATTCACCACCGTCCAGCCAGTTTTTAACCCAGCGCAGAGTGCACTTATCCAAGCCATGAGCAGCCCCCTTCTCCAGGAGAATGCTGTGGGAGACTGTGTCAAAGGCTTTACTAAAGTCCAGGTAGACAACATCCACAGCCTTCCCCTCATCCACTAAGCGGGTCACCTTGTCATCGAAGGAGACCAGGCTAGTGAAGCAGGACCTCCCTTTCATAAACCCGTGCTGGCTGAGCCTGATCCCCTGATTGTCCCGCACGTGCTGTGTGATGGCATTCAAGATGATCTGCTCCATGACCTTTCCCAGCACCGAGGTCAGGCTGACAGGCCTGTAGCCCCCCAGATCCTCCTTCCGACCCTTCTTGTAGAAGGGCATCACGTTTGCTAACTTCCAGTCAGCTGGGACCTTCCCGGTTGACCAGGACTGCTGATAAATGATGGAGAGTGGCTTGGCAAGCTCCTCTGCCAGCTCCCTCAGTATCCTGGGGTGGATCCCGTCTGGCCCCATGGACTTGTGCGCATCCAGGTGGAGGAGCAGGTCAGTGACTGTGACCTCCTCGACAACTGGGGCTTCATTCTGCATCCTATCTCCATCTCCCAGCTCAGGGGCCTGGAAACCCTGAGGATGACCAGTCTGACTATCGAAGACTGAGGCAAAGAAGGCATTAAGTACCTCAGCCTTCTCCTCATCCTTCGTGGCAATGTTTCCCTCTGCATCCAGCAAAGGAGGGAGATTCTCCCTGGCCCTCCTTTTGTCGCTGATATATTTGTAAAAACATTTTTTGTTATCTTTAACGGCAGTGGCCAGTTTAAGTTCTAGCTGGGCCTTCACCTTTCTAATCTTCTCCCTGCATAAACTCACAACATCCTTGTAGTCCTCCTGAATCATCTGCCCCTTCTTCCAAAGGTGGTAAGCTCTCCTTTTTTTCCTGAGTTCCAGCTGAAGCTCTCTGTTCAGCCAGTCCGGTCTTCTCCCCCGCCTGCTCGACTTGCGGCACATGGGGACGGCCTGCTCCTGTGCCTTTAAGATTTCCTTCTTGAATAACACCCAGCCTTCCTGGGCTCTTTTGCCCTTCAGGACTGCCTCCCAAGGGACTCTCTCAACCAGGCTCCTAAACAAGCCAAAGTCTGCCCTTCTAAAGTCCAGGGCAGTGGTTTTGCTGACTCCCTTCCTTACTTCTCCAAGAATTGAAAACCCTATCATTTCATGGTCGCTGTGCCCAAGAAAGCCTCCGACCACCGCATCACCCACCAGTCCTTCTCTGTTTGTAAAGAGCCGGTCCAGCAGGTCATCTGCCCTGGTTGGCTCGCTTACCAGCTGTGTCAGGAAGTTATCATCTTCCACACACTCCAGGAACCTCCGAGACTGCTTTCTCTCTGCTGTGTTGTATTTCCAGCAGAGATCTGGTAAGTTGAAGTCCCCCACAAGAACAAGGGCTAGAGATGGTGAGACTTCAGCCAACCGCTTGTAGAATACTTCATCTGTTTCCTCATCCTGGTTGGGTTGTGTATAACAGACTCCCACCAGGATATCTGTCTTGCTGGCCTTCCACCTGATCTTTACCCATAAGCACTCAACTTTATCATTACCATCGTTGAGCTCTATACAGTCAAAGCACTCTCTAACGTACAAGGCTACGCCACCACGTCTCCTGTCTCTCAGGTTTTGGGAATGAAACATTTCAGATGTGATTTACGACCATTTTTCTTTCTGTAATAGAATAAATAATAATAATAATAATAATAATAATAATAATAATAATAATAATAATAATAATAATAATGCATAATATAGGAGGGAAATATTGTAGACATCTATGGGTTTTTTTGAGAAAAGTGAAAACTGTCATGCTTCTGTGAACCTCAGAGCTCCTTTTCCCTGGCAGGCCTCCAAGACCTTTCTTATTTTATGCAGTCTTTGGGGTAAAAAGGAGGCTGCCAGTTGCTGATTAAAGTCTCCCTTGGCTGTTGTCCTGGCTGGCAGACTAGCTTCCTTTTTTTTTTTTTCTTTTTGGTTATTTAATATACTTTACTTTACAATTAGCCCACAGGGGTTTGCTAAAGGCAGAGACTCCTCTCAACCCCTTTTGGCTGTATGCAGTCATACAAATGGTGCAAGATTATAAACTGAGAGATCCGGAATATTTTGCTGGGAAGCTCTGCATAGGAGCTTCTACTGAAGCTTTAATTCTAAAGCTATCTTTTCAGATATATTCAGTGCTGCTAAAACTAAGGAGAATCATTATAACAAAAATGTATTGATCTAAGTCTTGTAAAAATATTCAGGATTTTAACAGAATATTCAAACAAAAGAATGGAAAGAAATTGAAAGAAATTTGCTACCAGCAAAAAATCTGGTAGCATTGATGTGCCATTGCAAACTGGGTGAGAGTGTTTATCTAATGCTGTATCTGCCTTCAGATGCTCTCAGCTCTATTAAGAAAGTTCATGACAGCAGTAAATTACTAGTCTGCATAATCCTTAACAGTTAGGACTGTTAGTAGCATAGACAGAAAGACATTTCCTGATTTCACCCTTTGTCATATCCCCAGAAACTCCCCATTCAAACTGCAGAGTTCGAATTATTCTTATTTAGGGAAGTTAGACATTTTGTAGAAATTTTGATTTTCGGATAAGCTAGGAGAAAATTTCCATTAACCAGAGCAGAAGAGTTTGCTTTCCATAGTTTCATCAAATGAGTGAACGATTCAGATCAGAATCTTGCTATGGCCAGATAGGGTTCCAATAAGAATTAGGCTACAACAAAGATGTCTCTTGTTAGTAGTGCCTCCTGCAGACCCAGGTGCTGTGTGCTTTGTAAGTGTGCAGCTCACTTTGGTTTTGAGTCCTGTCTGTGTCCTGTCTCTTAGGATGTGTGTCAAGGGCGTGAAAGAATATGATGCACAATTAAGAGAAACTATTTTCACAATTAAGAGAAATTATGACATGCAAATTTGTGAAGTGCTCCATATTTTTAAAGACAGGTAGATGTGGTGCTTAGGGACATGGTTTAGTGGTGGACTTGGCAGTGCTAGGTTAATGGTTGGACTTGATGATCTTAAAGGTCTCTTCCAACCTAAACAATTCTATTCTATTCTATTCTATTCTATTCTATTCTATTCTATTCTATTCTATTCTATTCTATTCTATTCTATTCTATTCTATTTAATTAATTTCAGCACATTTTGTGATATCATGGTGCAGGACTATCTTACCAAGAGCAAGAATAATTGATAAAGATGACTACATTCCCTAAAAGTTTTACAAACTGTAATAAAAAGCTATGCTATAAATCCAAAATGACCTGCAAAACTCAAGGGAAAAGTGAGTATGATCTCTTCCCCGTTATTCTAGCAGAGACAATATAATTTTTGAACTTCATGACAGCTCTATTGCTTTTTGTGCCATGATTTGGCAGTGTGTTATGGGTACCTTCATCCAGAAATGCTCTTTCATCCAAGACTGCAAAGTCAAGACTTTTCTTGTCATCCTTTTATGACATTGTAACTTGAAAAAGACACAACACTAAATACAATGGAGAAAATGAACCAGAAATCAGCACTATCTGAAGTGCATTTAATTCTGAGTGACTGAGTAACAAATTAGTCATTATGGCAAGGGCAACACTTTTGTATATATTTGTGTTTCATGAAAATAATTACAGAGAGACAGTATTTTACATATTTTTTTTAAAGAAAGATTGCATATTAAGAATGAAATTAATTTATTTGTAAGATATCTCTTGTTTACAGAAATAGATTAAGTGTATAGAATTACAAAGAGAAAGAAGAGAATGAAACTTTTTTGCAGTGTTATGTTTGGGATTCATCATACCTGAAATATATATATATCTGAAATGTAACATCAAGGTCTAAGCTAGCTACCATTGTCTGCTTTTATAGGTAGTGGAGAGAAATAGTGCTTTCAGAAGGCAATTCATCTGATCTTTCCTACATGCCTCTCTTATGAGGTGCCTATTGCTTTACATTGAGTATACAGCATAAGATAACTAGCCTAGATTTATATATCATCTATGTCATGGTTATTTATGACAAATGAATTAATCCATATCACTTAAATACATACATAACACATACATGAGGCAGGAAGACAACTTCTACCCCAAGGAAACTGCAACGCCAAAATTAGATAAAAAATGAATGAAATATTAAAAAAAAAAAACAAACAAAAACACACATACACACACACAAAAAAAGCCCCAAACTTCCCCAAAACAAGAACCAACCAACCAAAAAAAAAAAAAAACATCAAAGAGCAGTGTCATCCTTGATGGTTGTCTCCACATAGTAAGGATAGTACAGCTTCACTGATGCCTTGTGTAGTTCTAAAATTGAAGAGATTTCCAGGAAGGTAGTAGTGTAGGTGTTTATAGCAAAAGTATCAAGGCAAGCATTAAGAAATATTATCTGAACATTTAACAAATGAATTCAAATATGTGGCTGCGTAAAACTAGTCTTGTCTGAGAACTAATATGCAGAAACATTATAGGCCAAATATAAGAATATGGAAGGAGGTTTAGATCAAAGACAACATTCAATTTCTGGACCTGAAACATTTTGATGGCTAAAATAGGGCAGAAGAAAGATCTGGAAGGAAAGAATAAGACCTCTCTTCCAGGCACATTGAACCCAAGCTGCTGATGAGATGGGCATGAGGAGATGCCAGAATTCTAAAAACAAAACTTACAGAATGATTCAAGATCAACATTTCAATGAAAACCTTGATGAATATCACAGTTTCATAATGAAGTTTAATCATTAGTTATTCAAAGAAATTAGCAAAATTTAGTTATTGATATTTTCATGCTTGGTTAGAGTTAGAAATGTTAAGTACACAGTTAAACTTTACATCAGATGGTAGATTATTTATGAAATCTTCCTTAAAACTTTTTGTCTTTATTAAGCTCAGGAAATAAAAAGCCAGATAATAAACATGATGTATGTTTTAGTTATCAGCAAGCTTGTATAGAAAAAATAATTGAAGTTCTAAAGTATGACTGTATTGACCTTATTCAGTCATAGTAAATATTATTCTTCCAAAATGTGAATTGCTTCCATAGGACTGCTGGAAGAGTAATGTGAGGAACAGTGACAAAATTGGGCTCTATGTGAAGATGCTGCCTTAATCAAATTTCAAGTAAAAATACTAGTTTCATTATACACATTTTCACAGAGAGGAAAGAAGCTGTAATCTATCCAACCAATATGAAAGTGTACCCACAAAAAGTAAGCCTGGCAAAATGAGTTAATGCACATTTATGGTAAGCGTTTTGTATGTTTTGTTTAGAAAGTATACTATGCAGAACAATTAACTTAAAAGGATCAAGTACATGTGGGAAGGAAGATTATCAGAGGAGACTGCAACTAAGGAAATGTTTTGCAGATGTACTGCATTTAAATTAATAAAATCTCATTAGGTTTTATGTTTGCCAATAACGGCTGGAAAAGTTACCATACATTGTAGGAACAATTACCCAAATCTTCACTGTCTCATTAGGTTTGTCATACTGTTTTCATTATAATACATTAGAACTTGCAAGTGAGCTTTCAGTAATGACATATTGTTCCAATTCTCCTTTCAGCAGGCTCTAAGATATTTTAGTATTTGTGTTATAAGCCAGCAGGTGTCTTCACTTTGTTTTTTTCTGAACCGGTTTTATACACAGACCTCCAGACACAGAATGGAATGTAAAAGGGCTTTCAACAACCACATAAAAATGAGTCTGATTAGAGTAGAGCAATACACACTATTTTTATGTTTTTATGATAATTCAAGGTACTAAAAATGTACATCTTTAGAGTATACATCTATTCCTGTAAGTCCTGTTAGTGAAAGCTGTATTAATGTAGATAAACCATGTGATATATAAAGTTTGCAAATTTGCATAACAAATGGAAAGCATGAACCTGATTTGAATATCTAAGGCATTATAAACTTCAATGAGAACAACCAACACTGTTGAGCTTGTAAGGCACTTGCATTCAAATGAGTAAGATTTTAAAAAGATATGATTTTTAAAACATTTTGAGGCTTCCTACTTTGGGTCTTAAGAAGCTCAAGGTTAAAATAAATATTGGATTTAAGTGAGGAAGGGAAAAGGTTTAGAAACAATTTGGAAAAGAAATCACCTATATTTATACCTATTTGGTATAAATGTCACATGACCTTCTTAGATTAGATTAGATTAGATTATATACTTATATTATCACAATAGCTGGATTTTTCAATTGCTTCAGAATTGTGATATGAAGCTCTTTTATGTGATAACCACAGGCTGAACATAGTGTTAATAAATGTGGGCTTTAGATTCAAAATATTTAAAAATAAAAATGGACTTTTCTGATTTATTTTCATTTTTTTTAAAGTTGCACTTTTTAATAGTTTTAATTTCTCTTTCTCAAAATGTTTCATATTTATTCCTAGAAATAGAGAAAAGTTAAAGCAGGGTCAGAGAAAATAGGGAAAAGTGAATGGAAAAAAAATGTCTGACAGACTATAGCTGGTACTGAGGGACATTTGCCGACTTATCCAATCCTGTCTCTCTCATAGAAGAATGAGAGGAAAAGAAACAAGAGACACATGCTTATTATCATTTTAACATGAACCAGCCTAACAATTAATTTTAAGTAGATACAGGGTTAGTTGTCTAAAATCAAACAGCTTATTAAAAGTGCCACAATTAAAATTGAATTCTTGTCCTGATTTGATAAACAATAACTGTTTCAAGCGATTTCAGAAAATTCCTAGACAATATATTAAATCATAGCCATCTCTGTGCATAAACAAAGCAGTAGTTATCAGGGCAGGAAATTAATAGGGGCTACAAAATGGTCTCTGATCCACGGCCTATTTTGCCTTTACCACAGCCTTGCTAGAGCTGCTGTCACCACAGAGCAGAATGACAACTATTGTTGTGATAAAAATTGTTAATATTAATTGCTTGAAACAGCAAATTTTCATCAGCTTTCCATTAGCATGAAACAGCATGAGATTCCTCTCAATGAGCATCAGGCACAGTGTAAACATCTCTAATGAACTATCTATTACAGACAGAAATATGTATACAGGAAAATTAAATGAACCAATCTTTAGAAGTACCTATTTCTCCTCTAGAGAGAAACTATGGTGACTATCTGTGGATTCTACCCACAGTTATAGACCAATATATTCAGGCCATGCACTCATGAATGGGGTGGAGTGGAAGCAGAAAAAAACCTCAACAACACATAAACAAAAAAGTTCATAAGAAATTGTAGGCAATCTGGAAAATAAAAATCACAGAAGTTTTTGTGAAGACAAAATATAGAAGTACCCTGAAAAGCATATTGCTTTAGAAAGTTAGCCTTATAAATGCTAAAGAAAAATCTCACAGAGTATCAGAAATCTATATTCTCTTCACTGCAACAGAGTACTCTTTGTTTTACATTAAATATACATCTTGTCTTTTATTTACTAAACAGATCCGAAAGCCTAAGAAAAGGCATATAAAAACATAGAATTATAGTACTGCTGTGACAAAGATAACTAAAAATCATTCTGATGTCAAACAGGAGACTTTCATGGGACCTTTCCTTGACACGGGTAAAGGATAGGTTTCCCAAACAACTCAGTTGGAGCTCTTCAGCACTACTTTTGAGCCATAGTGTAATGGACTTTATAACAACTTTACACCTGGACAGCTTGCTCTCTTACCCCATATTACTCCATTTTATCTTCTGCCTGATGGTCACCCCTGCTGTTACTTATTACTGTACTGATACCCTTGAGCCTGCTCTTTTTAAAATACAGGTTTTCTTAATTAATGTATTTCTTGCTGTTCTATTTTTTTCTCACTTTTAATTTGTCCATGAACTTTAATTAAGGTCCTTCATCATGGCTCACAGGTTTAGCAAGCTTTATATATATATATATATCTGTTCACCCAGCAAGATGACCCAAGTTTTCTAACTCTATAAAAATTCTATTACTTCAGTTCATGTCTTGCGTAAGAAAGTTAACAATAATAAAAATGGGATAAATAGATTGACTTAGGTTCATTGTTTTTTAGCATAGAAAGTTATTTCTCTTTTTTTAATAGAGAAAATATACTGTGTATAAATATAAATAAGATGAAACTAGCTTCTGCATATTCAAATATTTGTTTTATACTTACTCTGAACCAAAAGAGTTCTAATTCTTCTCTGAAAGTGTCAGTTAACAGTAAAGTGCACCCACTCACAAATACTCATTTCACCATTCTTTAACATTATTTTTTCACATACTTATCCATAGTTAAGTTTAATTACATGTAAATAAAAATCCTCTGAAATGTGTTAGAAACGTCATACTGTGATCAAAAAAAGTGAATCTGGTTGGTCCTATAAATATCTATTTGGATTTTCTAGGTTCCTAAGGATTTCTATTTTACCTGCTGCATCTCATTCCTGGCTTATGAACTGTGAGCATGCACTTTATTTTCTCATCTCATTTGCTTTAGATTATGTTGTACAAAACTTGTAGAAAATTCTTGGGAAATATTCTCATTGATGCTAATAATTCATGTCAGTTAGTACTATGTATTAAGCTAGTCTGTGTACTGACTTGAGAGAGCTGCATGCTAGATTCTCTTCTAGGTAGTGACATTACTATTTTTTTTCTCCTTATATAATCTTTTCTGAAATCTCCTACTTCCCTAAGAGGTTACAAAAACTAACAATGCAACACAAATCTTGATTAGAACAGACCAAACTTTTGGACCTTTTTACCCTGGTTTATCAGTAAAAACCTGTCATATTAGTGTTGTGGCCTGAAGGATGGGACTTCACCTTATTTTCAGTAGAAACAAGAGCAACTTGAAGGATTCTTCTGAGCCAAGAATCACACATCAACCCCAATTTTATTCCTTATTGATTCTCTACTTATATCTGTGGTCAGACATGGCACAGATAACATACCTCTTATCTGAAAACTTTTCTTCTCCATTAGGGAAAGCAGTCATTCATATGTGGGAAAAGTGACTACCTTATCATTCCCATTTCTACTGGCTTGGAGTTGACCATGTAAAAGAGGATGCAGCTGAAGAATCTCTCTCTGAAGTTCCCTCAGCTCTTCTGGAGAAAAGATGGCAGGCTGGATAGGAATGGCCCATACTTTGTACCTGATTTATTAAATCATATTTGGTCCTGTTTAGACCCTCTGTAAATGATACCCACCCTTTTGGCATGTTACATAATCCCTCTTTAATTCACGGAACACAACTCTTTTGCCCTTAGCCATCAACTTATTTAGTTCAAGGAGTTGTGCTGAAGTGCTAGGAGAGCAGTGTTTAAGACTGCTGCTAATCAAGTAATTGCGTGATAGAATTGTGTGATAAAACACCAATGTGTCTGCTAAAAATCCCACAGAAATTGCATTAAGAAGATATAATTTAAAGTTTCAAAATCAAACACTTAAAAGCTAGGAATCACCAGAATTAGGACTGATCAAGCAATCTGCAGTCTACCTTATGTGTTTATTTATTATGAGAAGCTTCTATTGGTATGGTTGTAATCAAAGACTATACCATAATGCATATACCCTGTGTGTCAGATTTAAGGTTGCAGTAGACAACTGAATTCTTTTATGTTTTACTTATGCCTGAAGATTACTTACAATTACTAAGATTTACTTTGCAATCTCATTGTTCTTTGAACATAGACTTTCTTGGGATGAAACTGTAATTAATACAGGAAGCACCTGTTTAAGTTACACCTACACTGTGTATATGCACAATCACATTTTGCAACTCTTAGGGGAACATTTATCATTGATTCAGTGGAGCTACTTGAGCAAGAGCTTTAACCTTATTAGATTGCCTGTCCGAACCCTCAGCAAGGCACCCTACAAAGTAAGAGCCCTATTTCTGAGATGCACATTGTCCTGTCTAGGTCACGTATTCCTTCTTCAGAGAAAGAGCTGAAATGTAGCTTCTTTATTCCTGTGTCAATACATTTTTTAAATCATGGAAATCCTTTGAAATGTACTTCTTAACAGTGCCAGAAACCAATCATAAGCTCTTGTCCTTTGAAATGTAGGACAAATGACCACAACCAGAGATATAATAAAAATGAGAAGGGCAGGAAATTTCAAATAACACAGGAATGATTTTTTTAAGTACTTAAGAGGTTTTTTACTGCTGTAGTTATATAAATTGGCACTTCTCATTTTTCTAAATTATACTCCTGAACTAGGAAAAAAATCAACAAATGATAACTAGCAACCAGTAACTAGACTACCCCATCTAAAATCACATGCTAATAGACTCTCCACCACAACAATAAAACTACAGTAACAATAACTACCTGTGTAATTTCATGTAAGCTTTGGCTTTATTTTCCAACATACTGAAATACTTATAATTGTGGTGACAAGAAATTCAAGTTACTTGCATAGGGCCTTAGAAAAGCTGAAATTACTGGTCATGTATCTTTTTTTATTTACTTCTTTGTAAATCATGAATTATTCTACTGAGGTTATTCTTTAGCAATTAGCTGATGTAGCTAAATACAGACAGTAGTGTACAGTGAGTGCCAATGAAAACACAGTCAATCCAGCTTCCTTGTAAGTATTCTAAAATCAGATTTCACCATATTTAAAGGTACAGTGTTATCTCCATATAAAAACTTTCATAATATGCCAGTGTGATCTTCAACTGTAACCTAAAAAATATAGCCAGAATAAATAAAAAAAGATAAGTCCACCCAGAGTTAGGGTTCAATGAGATCGAAGGATTTTAGATTTCAGAGTTTCTGGATTGTAAATTCATGCTGCTGAAAGAATTAAGACAATTTCTTAGTCACAGACCACCATCCAGGTCCTATGAAAGCCACTGAGAACCAGTGGATACTTTACATCTTGAAAACTTTACGCTTTTAAGAATAGATCTTGTAAACTTCTGGAGTTTCTTAGTCCTTGATTTAATTAAATGGAAGAGAAAGAGAAGTACCTTCTTGGCTACACAAAGAATGGTACGTCAGAGTATTTGCATCAGCCTTACATTCTTGTATTCATTTCTAGTTTTCATGCATCACTGGTGAAGTATAAGAAAAATTCTCAAAATCTGGATACGAATCTCTAAGACTCAAAAAGTGTTGAAATAATGATAATGCTCATGGCCTGTAGTGAGTTACAAGCTTTGGAGGCTATGCAAGAGAAGTGTGACATAACTCATTACAGCTTCTGGCACAAATAAGTTATGAGACACTCACACGTATGAGATAAAGCCCGTAAGTTACTGTAGTCTATATCATCTCTCCATTATAAACTAGAGACATGAAATAACCAAAATTCAGCCTAAACCCCTGAAGTTCCATCATAAAACTGAGTAGATCAGCACGTTTATTGATTCTGCTGCTTTTTTTTTATTATTTTCATTTGTTATTCTTGCTTTCCTTTAACTTCTGTAGTCTTCTAGCTTTTTTATTCTTATTCTTTGTTTATTTGCCTTATTTATTTTGCAGTTTTTGTAAACAAGTTTTAAGACAAACTTCCACCACTGTTTATAGTGACCACATTAGTCAGACAGAATCTTGGACATCTTATTTCTATCAGAAAAAATTTATTAATTCACTCCAAAGGCAAAGCCGCTAAAACAGATTAAAAACTACTCACACAGAGTGAGACCAAGCTTTTAAACTTAGTCCTGTGCTAGGAGGAGCCCAGAGACAGACAGTCACAATTCTTTTTTTGCTTTCCCTTTGCTGTAGGGGGAAGTCATTTTGCTGCTGCTTTTTACAATACATGGCTTATCTTCCCCCTTGTGAATTGTCCTATTTGGCATATTATGGAAGGCAGAATTAAGGTTCCATATATGCCTTATGCATGTCCTTTCAATATCCCCTAGAATTACTCACCCCAGGGCAAAATATAACATTTGCCACTCCTTGTTCTTCTCCATGTTTTAAGATTCATTGTACTGGCACTGAAGGACAGCAGGTATATGGTTCTTCATTCATTCCTGTAGTTTCAGTTAAGGTCAGTCACAGCTTTACCTGTAACATACAATTACAAGATAGAAAACAAATCATTACGATGTAATTCAGGATGTTTTCACAACACCCTAAAAGATAAAGATCCTAAAACAAATTCATAATAGATGAACACTATTTGGAGGCAAAGTTCAGAGGTATAAATAATACTGAAATAAAATACTGTGAGGTAACCTCATGACAATTTTCTGCTGCAGCACTGAAAGGGTTTTATGGGAGATGTTTTGTCAAGATAGATAAGAACACAACTAGATGTATGTCTACAGCAGTATGGTTTATGAAAAAAAAAAAAAAAAAGAGAATTCTCCTAAAGAATTGGGATGCAAAAAACTCTCAGCCATAAGCATTCCTCTGAGCAGATAACAATGGGAAAGATGCTTTACAGTGGGCTTTATAAGGCTGCAGAGATTCACACGAGCTAAGAATCTGTCCAGGTGTGCTGGTTTTGGCTGGGATAGAGTTAATTTTCTTCATAGTAGTTAGTATGGGGCTACATTTTGGATTTGTGCTGAAAACAGTGCTGATAATCCAGAGATGTTTTTGTTATTGCTGAGCAGTGCTTACACAGAGTCAAGGCCTTTTCTGCTTCTCACACCACCCCACCAGTGAGCACTGGAACAGGTGCACCTTAAAGCGGCTGTGGCTGTAGATAAGTCTATGCGGCAGCAGGTATACCCCTGAATAGACTGTGACACATAGATAAGCCTCCACTTGGAGCAGTTACAACCTTAAGGGACTGCAGTCTGTGGATAAATCCAAGCTGAAGAAGAGGCAGGGGGAGGAGTTCATTGCAATGTTAAACCTGATGGTCTGGTCCAAAGGGACCAGGGGTGGACATTATAATATAAATACCTTTAAATTGTTGTAACTCGGGATTTGAGTTGCGTGTTATGGGAATTACTATAGCAAGAACCCCTTGTTGCTAGCCAGGCTAGGAGCAAGGGGAGGAGTTCATTGCGATGTTAAACCTGATGGTCTGGTACAAAGGGACTGGGTTGGAGATTGTAATGGAAATACCTTTAAATTGTTGTAACCCATGATTTGAGTTGCATGTGTAGAAATTACTATAGCAGGAACCACCTGAACCAATGGAGGACAAGCCTTACAAGAAGCAGTGCAACTGCAGCAGTGACTGGACCTGAGCTGGCTTTGGTGCCCAATAACTCCACGCAACACACCACCTCTCCTGTCCTGAGTGACCACCATAACAGATGGAGCCAAAAGCCATGGACTAAGTGAACTCAGTGGACATTTAGTGGACATTTGTGGAGATTTTACAGACATTTCACAGGGGTGGTCCATAGACTAAGGGAGTGATATCTGTGTATTATATCAAAGGATGGGAAGGTGGGTGCCTTTTAATGAGGTTGTATTGGATACTGTGGTACCTAAGCATGACACAAATGGTATGGAATAAGGGGTGGAGAATGTGCTGGTTTTGACTGGGATAGAGTTAATCTTCTTCATAGTAGTTAGTATGGGGCTACATTTTGGATTTGTACTGAAAACAGTGCTGATAACCCAGAGATGTTTTTGTTATTGCTGAGCAGTGCTTACACAGAGTCAAGGCCTTTTCTGCTTCTCACCCCACCCCACCAGCGAGCAGGCTGGAGATGCACAAGAAGTTGGGAGGGGACACAGCCAGGACAGCCGACCCCAACTGACCAAAGGGATATTCCATACCATATGTTGTCATGATCAGCAAATAAAGCTTGGGGAAGATGGAGGAAGGGGGGGACGTTCAGAGTAATGGAGTTCTGTCTTCCCAAGTAACCGTTATGTGTCATGGAGCCCTACTTTTCTGGAGATGGCTGAACACCTGCCTGCCAAAGGGAAGTAGTGAATGAATTCCTTGCTTTGCTTTGTTTGCATGCATGGCTTTTCCTTTACTTATTAAACTGTTTTTATCTCAACCCATGAGTTTTCTCACTTTTACTCTTCTGATTCTCTCCCCCATCCCACCGGGGCAGGGGGAATGAGCGAGTGGCTGTGTGGTGCTTAGTTGCTGGCTGGGGTTAAACCATGACACCATGTCATTCTAACGAGAGAAAGAAACCATGACACCATGTCATTCTAACGAGAGAAAGATAAAGACACAGAAAATGAAAACACAATGCCTCCCCTTTTTCTGCATCTGTGTAAGACTTAAGCGCAACCAAACATTCAGTTGGAAACATTTTGAGAATAAAGACGTACCCATCAAGTGGGAAGAGGACAGACTTGCTGAACGTTTCAGTCTCTGTATACAAGCTTTTTGTTTCAATGATTGGTTGTCATTCTGGGTCATTGCTGATAAAGGTCTCACTAGAAGGGAGTAAAATATTTACCCTAGATCAGGCAGTGTCTATGTCATTATGAATTCTGCTCTCAGATTCATGCAGGTGGCATGAATGTTTATAGGTGGCACACACTGGTGCCTAAACAAAGGATCATTTTTGTTTCGCATTTTACCAGACTTCATAAAGTAACAGTATGTCACATAATGTACAATATATAGAACACATTTTCGGAAAATGTTTACAATTTTCAACAGATACTGAAATAGCTGATCTAATTGAATCTGTGGTTCCTGCAAAATGTCAGTTCAAATACCATAAAACATTACTGATGACTTATCTAGAACAGGCTTGCTCTGTTTTTTACAGATTCATAATACTCAGTAACATCAGCCGTAATATAATACGATACATATTTTAATATGTACATAAAACTCTCTGCTTAGAGTTTTTTTCTCAAACAAATCTTAAGAAGCAACAGTTTTTCTAGGCAAGTGGCCTGTTCATGACTCATCAGTATCTCGCTTTCTCTTATCCAAAATAATACAACAACAATAAACCTTAGGAAGCTATAAAAGTTTAGATTCCCATCACTGCCGTCTTTGTAACCCTTGTACTGAGATTTGCCTGTCACATCTTGTTCTGTATTTGACTTTAAGGCCCAGATCCATAAATGGACTGGCTATGTATTTTGCTTTCCAGGTGTCACTTGGTAAAATATGTAAACAATATTAGAACTATGATAGGATTTTCAGATCAAGGTTTCTGATCATCCTACCATGAATGCCCTCCTCACTAAGCTAGAAAGCTTGCTTGCTCTGCTCCTTGCCTTTGGTAGAGTTAATATTGACATCTTTGCTACGTAGCTGGTGAAAGGAAAGTGGAGAGTATTGCTTACATTTAATTCAATTAACCTCTGCTTCTAGCCTGGCAGTCAACATACTGCCTTTGGAGACGTCCGATTTCAACTTCAGTGAACTGCAGTGATTAGGGAAAGAACTGCACTTGTTTGTCACTTTTTGTTTAGTGCTTTTAACACTGTCGCAATGCTAAAAGCTGGGGTGTATAATTTCTGTGGTGTGAATTTCTCTAATATAGCGTTTGGCATCTACAGGGGACACATCTGCCTCTAAGTTAGTCTAAACTGCATTTATAGACAACAGAAACAGGCACTTCTTGGGTCAATTCATCTGACACATTTTAGATGTATACATTGGTTTGAGATAAATCACTCCTTAGCAGTGTATGTTCCTCTTTACTGAGTACAAAAAGAAGGCTTAGCATAAACGGTTGAGATATTGGTGCCTAGAGGTTAAACTCCCACCTTTGGTTGGATAAAACCTACCTCAACAGATCTTGGAAGAGATGAGCCAGTGCCCATTTTCAGAAGTTTGACTTAGCTGCCAAAGTTTTCAATTTCTGTCCCAGTCTTAGACTAATAAAAAATGGAGTTTCCTCTCTTTTTTGTAGTATTTTAGGAGCTTTTTATTAGTTTTCAGCCCTCAGGAAGAAGGATTGTCTCATTTTTATCTATAGCATCCAGTTTAAAAACCTCCATTTTTAAAATTAGAATATTTGGGCAGTTCTTAAAGAGCAAATAGTAGCGATAAGCACTAATCACTCATTGATTATAAAAGGAAACTGGTTGTGATGCCAGTGTCTGCATTGCCAATGACCACATTTGGTCAGAAGAATTACATTCCAGAAGTTGTTGAAAAGAACATAGCGGATCATTTCCAATACTCGGATGCATGATTAAACTGACTAGAGCAAAAATGGTTCAATATCCTAGTAATAATCAGATGTTTCCATTTTTGCAGACTACATTTTGGTTTTGGGTTTGGGTTTGTTTTTGTCTTTCTCTTCCCAGTGTATCGACTTGTGCTTCTTTTTTGTTTTGCCAACTCTTTCCATGTATTTTACTCTTTCTGTGTGGCAACGAAATGAAAGTAAAACCAAAACCATTCGATTTACAAGGAATGAGCTATATGAGCTCATCTGTAGTCATTTTTTTTTGGCCTGAACTGGTCCTATGCAGTTGAACATGCTAGTAACATTCTGTTCAGACTTCTTGTAAATATCAGGTGCCTTACTCTAGTTTTGATGTTAGATTTATGTGAACATTATCTAATGTTCCTTTTCTCACTCACCATAAAAGGTAAATGCATGAACATGTAGAATAAAGGACTAATCGTGGGAAATAAATTCATGTTTTCAAATCTCTTGGCCACCTACAGATTTATGGTGCAGTTCTTTCTGCAATCTGAAAGTTTTACTTGATCTAATAAAATAGTGGATGGCAGTGAGTCCACTTATTTTAAATTCTTTGAAATCTAAAATAACAGACAACTTCTCTTGTGTCTCCCCCTGGTAAAGCACTCATCATCATAGTCAATAGGGCTTAGGTTTTCAAAAATATGTTGGTACTTAAACATAATGACAGGTTCTAGCATGATTCAAAAAGACATCTAAGCAGGTTGGGTACCCAACTCTGTTTAAAACTAACATTTTGAGTAGCAGTCAGACAATTGTTCTATTTCAGTGTTCTTGTAAATGTCCTCTATCTTGAATCTTTTTATATCCTTCAAGTTAGAAGTAAGAATTGCTAACAGGTGATGAATTAGGTGAGACTTTCAGACATACCACTGAAAGGAAGTGAGATTTTTCTTTCACCTGTAGGTGGAAACCTCAACATGAGCAGGAGTTCATTGTCACAGTAATATCTCTTTGAGACACAGCCCTTCTTTTATTATCTAAAGCCTCCTAACTAAATGCCATTATAACATTACTGAAAATATCGCAAGTGAATAAATTTATTTTTAAACCTCATATCTGGAATGACTAGATGTAACATTAGTATGTAATTATCTGGAAAGTATGATCTTGTTCTGGGGCCAGTACTTACTCTGGAAGTGAAAAATTTTTTTCTTCTAAGTAAGTTTGTTGTCTACGGCATTTCCTTTTATTCTTTTTCTTTTTTTTTCTTCCCTTCCCCCCCCCCCCCCCCCCGCATAGCTATAATGTTTAGAATTTGAGTATAAGCCAGGCTTTTTCTGCTTTTTAAAACAAATAAGATTGAATTTGGTGTAACTTTCAGTCTACACCTTTTTCTTCTTTCTGGATTGCAGAAAACTTAAAGATTTGCCTGTAAATGCTGATAATCCTCAAGAACACATGAGCATATGCTCAAACATTTTAAAAATGTTACGTTTTAAAGACATTTCTGACATGAGTATAAATCAAGGCACTTAAACACTATTGAGTGTGAGAAATGAGCACCAAGATGAGCTCGTATCTCACCACTTCTTAGAACTGCATTGAATTGTGCCCAACAGTATAATGGTCTGATTTAACATTCATACAGAGGCCATGCTACCCACCATTGGCCCATATCTGAAGCTGCAAAGAAGGAACAGCCTTTGTACCTCTTTGTAGTCTTATCATTCTCCCCATGTATCTGTGCTAAGGTCGAGTAACAGAGGCAGAAATTAAAATCCTCTTTACTTAGATGTTGGTAGATTCAAGTCAGTTTCAACGGAGGCAGATGATCACAAGCATCTATGCACAGCTTTGACCTTGCACTCCTGTCTGCTGTACTATCTACAAGTAACTTCAGGAAGTGATTGTCAGTCATGGCACCTTGTTCTAAACAAGACTGTTTAAAAATACGAATAAATAGACTCTATCTCTTCAGAATTGAAGCAACTCAATTCAAAGTGTGTATGATCAAATAGTAGAGGAATCTGTATTGTTAATGTACAAGACTTCCATCAGGATTTGTGAGGAAATCTTAATGCCCTGTACTGCCTCAAGTGAACCTATTTAGCTTTATAATGGAAATTGTTGAAATACTTGAGTCTCATTGGTGCTCATGTCTCTCGAACTTACAACGACTTTGTACATCTTGGTGTTGTAAGATAGCACTTCAAGAGAGATTACCTTCATTTTTACATTATTTGATGTCAAATATGATAGCTCCCAGTAGTAGTTAGGAAGCATGTGGGAGTAAAACACTTTATTACTGACTCCTTGTCCATACAGAATTGACAGAAAAAAAAGAGGGGAAAATGGAGAAATGGAGAGATGAAAAAGCCAAATGCACAATTGTCTAAAGTATGTGTTTGGATTTTAAGAGGATTTTAAAAGAAATGGGGAAATTAATAGTTATAATTTTTAATTTGCCGTAGGAAACTTTTTATAGGATATTTTCTTCAGCATGAAATTTTCAGAAACAAGTTCAAAATTTAAATTATTCTGATAAAGTCTATGTTAATCTGTTGAAATAAATTGTCCATTAAGAAATGTCATTGTTTTAATAGTGTTACATGATTATCTGAGCAAAACAAGGTAAAGATACAACGATACAAAGTGGGTTTTTATGACCTGAGTTATACAATCTTAGCACTGCCAGTTGCATTTGAAAAATCATGTACTTTCAGTTGCATTTTTATTCTGTCAATATAAGATATGATTCAGTGATATCTATTAGCATTTACACTTATTCATCATATGCATAGCTTGCCAATAAAAGTTTAGTTCCATATTTGATGAACACCAATTCCTTATAATTTCTTCAATAAGCAATATTCCTTATAATTAAAACGGGTAATCCTAATAGAACTGTTGATACCCCTCTTACTAAGAATTTTCTACTGTGATCAGTGTTGGGTTTTTTTTCTGAAATGAAGTGTTCACAGAACATATGTGTCCATGCTGTGCATTTCAACCTTCAAGCAAACCTTCTGAAGTAATGCACAGACTTTGGCTTGGTGTCATTGAAGTAGATTGGGTGAGGACATCAGATCAGATGACACTATGTTACTTTATTTCTCTTGCATAAAAAAAAACGGTGCACAGTCGTGGATTTCTGTATGTTTCATTATCTATTTCCACAAAATTTGGAATCTAGTATTAAAAACAAAACATAAGGCACTTTAATTTGGTTTTCTGAAATTGGTCATTTTGCTTTTATGAATATGATATTCATACTTTCTCTCTAAAGATGTGGTCCAACACAACAGCTACAGATTCAGATCCGAGCTTTGGCACCATCTTGCAGGCTGCAGTATGAAAAAAATTCGGCCTTTTCCTTCACTTCCATTCATGCAGTTACTTTTCTCCTTTCTCCTGCCATGATTAAGTTTCAACCTCATATTTCTTTTATACAGATACAACTTATTTTTATCTTCCATCCACCCACCACCAAGAGTATTATATTTATGTTCTTCTTTTACTGCTGCTACTGGGGATGATAGGATTAAAGAAGGATGGAGCCTTAGGGGCAGCAGAAGCCCTGTAGCACTGTGTCAGGTTGCAATAAGCGGAGGAGCAGTGGCGTGGCTGTTCAGCCTGGCTGCACTAATTAAAAAACTTCTTGTTGTGTTTAAAAAAAAAAAAGAAAGTCAGCCACTTGGGAGCTTATGATGGATTCAGCTTTTCTTTGGACATTGCCACTCTAACTGGTGCTTGCTCCATGCAAATGGTTATGCCTTCCATCCTGTGTGCATCATTAATAAATTCAACATGTTCAGCTCTTCTGAGCTTTAGTTCCAACTCTTGTATTAGAAAGTACTTTATAATTTACTCTCCTTACCTGGTTTTCAATCATCCACTAGGAACTGCGAGACATTTCCTTCCTACTGATTGTGTTTGTGATGTGTGTTTGAAAAGCTTTTCCAATTTGCAGTACATTTATCTTTATCTTATTTCTTGGGTGGATGTTTTTTGGCAGGAGTAAGCTGTTTGCCACATTTTCTCTTTATGTCTGAGAAGATTATCTGTTACTCTTCTACGCTGTAGCTTCACTTTCTCCCTTTTTTCCTAGGTACTTAAACCTCTGTTGGTACTTTAAGTACCCTCTCCCAAAGCTGTCGAGGTGGGAACTCTTTTCATTCTTTGTGGGTTTTTTTCTTTGTCTTGAATTCCTTAAAAATTTGAGGGAGGAAATAAACTTAATTGCTTCAACTTTGTCTATAAGTATTGTTTCTCACTTACCTCTTCATATTTTAAAACTTATAGGATATATCTGCCTATGTTATCTCCCAGTACACAGGCTTTTATGTAACAATGAGAAACAGGGTGGAAATACACATTCAAACATGCTATCAGAAAGCTGATGTGCTTCATCTAATCTCTTTAAGTCTTTGAATCTTTTAACATAAATTGAATCCGGGTTCAAGTTGGCTTCTTTTAATACTTACCCAAAAAACAAATCTGTCCTGCCTTATCAAGAGATATATATCAACATTAAACTTGCTTTTCTTGCTTTATTTTTAAGCCAAAATAAAGCATGCTTAGTCAGTCCTCACAAGTGAAGAATTCATAAAATTAGTACAACAGAAAAAGGCTACATTCTACTGAAATTGGCTAAAGCTCACAGACTGGCTGAGTCTGTGAAATGTCTAAAGAAAAACACATTTGCAAATTTATTTGCTTCCTTATGAAGTTCTGAAAACAGATAAATCCCTTACCACAAGATAAAAACCATGTAAACCAAACTTTAGATTCCCTGAATCCATTTTTGTCCCCGAGATTCACTCCTTCCATTTTTTTTTAACGTAGCATCATGAATAAAACAAACAAGCAGTAAGTCAGTGGGAACTATGAGGCAGCCTGAACAGAAACTAATCAGATGACTCCCAACAAACTGTAGATCCTGCCTACTGAACCATAAATGTTGAAAACAAATGTAAACAAAAATTGGGAGAGGCCACTAAACAATTTGGAGATGATAAAGTACCGAAACATAATGGCAGCTACAGCATGTGCCTGAATATAGCCCAATTATATTAAGAATAGTTTTGAAATGCTGCTTTTCATCATGTTTCTTCCATTCTTCAGAGTCTGTAGTGCTGACCAACATCAGCTACTATTACAGAGTCTTCATGCATGTAAAATAATATGATTTCACAATGATTACATATTCACTCTACAGCTGGCTGAGTTTTTACATCTCCATTTGTCATTGACTATTGTGTCCAATTAAATGATTAGCTTTTAAAAACTGCTGCACATTATGAGAGTGAACTTGTGTTCCATTGCACTGAGTGATGCAGAAACAAACTCATTACAGCATGTAATTCACCCATATTAAATAACAAACAGATGGCTGCTGTAAATGAGAGCTGCTTTTTCTCTTCAAAAGTGCCAGGAAAAAGGTGTTTTTATTTATCTTTGTTTCCAGCTTCTTTCTGTTTTCTTGACAAGTGGGCAGCTGGTTGCTGAGGTTGTCAATTGGTGCAGAAGAATGAAAAGCCTGTTTCCATTAATTTCCCCATAAAATAAGTCTTTGAATCATTCCTGTTATAAATGCATGTGCAGTAGCAAGCTGCTGCTTGATTAATTCACTTATTATGAAGATTTCATCTTTTATAAGAGGGCCTGCAGGTAATTTATCTTGTTTAGTAAGATTAGAAAAATGTAATTATCTTGATACCTTTGGACCCCTCTCATTTTAATTGTGTTCCCATAAATTTCAAACATAAAGATGGGGGTTTTTTTTTGCACAAATGTTCCAACATGTGGTAGAAAAATGTGTTCTAAGATCTGCATAAAAACTTATCAAGTGAAATGCATTTGGATTATACTATTAAAGGAATGCATACATATAAACCCAGTATACAGTCATAGAAGCATACACAAATATCTGCATTTCTGGTTGCCTGGTCACAGGCTTTTATCTGCTGGAGATGGATGAAGAAATTTAAGTTCTTTATTTTCCTTTTTTTTTTTTTAAACAATAATACATTTTACCAGGCAAATATAAAATTTGTTCCATTTTCATTAACTGAAGTTAAAATTATGTTTGCCTTCATATATCCCACTAACAGTAAAGAAAAAAAAAGAAAACATATGAGCTGAGGTGTATATGTAACATCAGCTCTTCTGAACGTCTCCAGCATCCTTTAGATGTTTTCTCCCTCCTCTCTCTCCTACCTTCTCTTTCAGTGCAAATTTGAAACAAATAAAGATCCAAAATTCTTTCTCTTCAATATTTTTTTTTTCTTCTCAAGCCAACAGTTGGGGCATTTTTGTTTGGTTTTGTTTTATTTATTTATTTGTCTGTTTATTGTGGCTTTTTTCATTAATCTATTTAATTTCACTTCATCTGGTTCCATAAGGACTGTTTTCCGTATTTTCTTTTACTTGGTTTCTAAGAACCTCTTGATTCTTTTCCCCATCCAAAAAAGTCAACTAAAATCTTTGCATGTGTTTCTTTTTCATATTAATTTTAATGCAGAGTGGTTGTGGTGGTCAATTTCCATAAAGCAGATTTATAGGCACATGGTAAATATGCAACAATGCACCAAGTCTAATCATGGGTCCCTTAGCTTAGAGTAGTGTCTCTGACTATATCCAAGAGCAAATGTTGAAAGAAGAACACAAGAAGATGGGAAATGTATAGTGTCACATTTGAGTGTATTTTTTCAGCTTTCATCATCTGCAGCTGAAGGATACAGAAATTCAGAAAGCAATAGATTTTCCAGAAATTCTTAGGTAATAGCTCTATTATTGCCACAAACTACAAACAGATCTATTAAAATTTCTCGAGTGTCATAAGCCTTTTAATATTAAAATAAGGAAAAAATATCTTCTCAATGTGTTAAGAGTTAAGTTTTTTCAGGATTCTGCATCCATATCTTCTCAGCTTTTGAGGGTTTCTAAAGCAGTTGTTTGAATGTCAGTGAACTGAACATCGTAAGGGGTGGTACTGGCACCATATATAGCAATGTGTAAGGAAAGAAGTTTTGCAAAGTGAAAGTTCAGCCAGTAAAGAGACTCATAAGAATATGCAAACTGTACAAGGTTGAAGCCATGAAACTGAGAAATGTGTACAGATGGTTGAAACATTTTAAGTCAGGTGAGACCAGCAATTGTGACAAACCATGATCTGGGAGACCTGTGTCAGCAACAACACACATGAATGCTGAAAAGGCTGAGAAGCTCATTAGGGAAGATTGACGAATAACCCTTAATGACCTTGCTACTGCTCTAAATTGCAGTTCTGCATCAGCACACTGAATCCTTCAGTGGTCTTCTCTAAACTTTGTTCATGCCAGGTCCTAAGAAAACTCATCCTGGGACATGCATAAACTTGAGACATTACTCTTCAAAGAGAGATATACTTAATTCTAACAGAATTTACCACTGCAAGTATATTTTGGTTTTTTTAAGCACCTTGTTCCTTCTCAATAATCAAATATGTTGATATGTTTTATATTGTTTATATGAGTAGTATATAACCACTGGGTTCTAATTGCCAAGGAGTCTGATTAAGGCAAAGTTCTAATTTTTTTTTTAAATATATTTCATGCTACAAAAGTCAGCTGTAGTCTGTAAAGAAGGTATAAGCCACTGAGAGTGCACAGAGGTTCTCAGTCTAGTAGAGGAGTTAGTTAAAAGCTGTTATATTTCTCCAAATATTTTCCAGGTAAATTTCCAACTGCAAGTATGTGCTTTACATGTTTTATCAAAATATAATCCAAACTGCTGTAGATTCTAGAAGCTTAGAAACTACATTTTGTCTGTCTAACGTATATTTAATGTAATACCTGGTTTCTGGTAGTGCGTGGTTACGGTACTTTCTAATTAACAATTACAGAAAGGATGAAGGTTTGCTTACAATTAAAAGTGAATAAGTGTTCTTTCTTATCTCTGGAGTTAGAAGATAAAGGCAGTTGATGCAATTATTTAATAGTGAACAGATAAGTCTGGTGTGTAGGGTAAATAAGATACTAGAACGAACAGGAGCATTTTGCACTAACAAAAATTGGGATGTAATTGGTCCTCAAAATTAAAAGCAACCTGCTGGAACACAGCAAGATGACAAAGTCTCAATCTTCCACAACATGTAGTCTATGCTTCAAGCTAAAGCTCATCCTAGCACCAAAAATTTACAGTCCATTCTCTCTGGAGAGCCCAAACATTGATGTATTAAATCAACTGGAGATGAGGAGGATCAGAGGATTCCAAATAGTATCTACCTTTACCTTGCCTTTCTTGCAGCTCTGGGTGCAATCAGCCTTTAGCATCAGCTCATGGCATAACTTTAGTTGTAATGATTTCATCTGGAAGGCCTAAACACAGATTAGACTTCCCAGTAATAGTGAGTAGCATAGTTTGGATACCTAAAGAAACGTATAATAAAACACTGTCAGAAAAAAAACGAAAGATAATTGAATCGAATATTATAAGTATGGGTGAATACAAATATTCTGTCCTATTCTGAATGATGAGGGCTGAACATAGACCTGTATTTTCTAGTATTTCCTGGAGATAAACCTGAAAACTTGTAGAGTTTAGGCCTCTATTTCATATGTTCAGAGCATAGTCCAAACTCATTTCCACTTTCTGGAAATGTTTCCATTTGGGTGACATTTCTATGACTTAGATTTGTATTATTTCAATAGATTGTGAAAGAGATGTAGAAAGTCAGCATTTCATAACTGAGAAGCTACTTTAGATATTAGCCTGTAATCACTAATAGCATGGAAAAATGTCTTCTCAAACTTTGCCCACAAAAAGCTGCTTCAGTAATTCATTAACTTGTTTTAATGAAACAACATCTCATTGCTATTTGGGAAGAAACTAATCTCCTTCCAAAAAGTTCGCATAATGTGTTGAGAAAGAAGTGACTGCAGAATCTGCTGATCAGTCTTTTGAGGATTCCACGTAGGCTGGGTAAACTTTTATCTAACACTACTGAGAAAACTATATACACACAAAATTGCCTGCTCAGGCATTTAGTACAGACTAAGAACACAATATGTTTAGGCTGCAACTTGCAGTCCTGTTTAGCAGCCACTGAAACCTTAAGTTTAACCAAAGAAAATTAACACTTCACCTCAGCTCTCAGTTATTGACTCTCTTATCCAACACAGAGATATTGTATCAAATGTAGGGATTATACAAAGCATATCATAATCACCCTTCATAGACTCTGTTAGCAATAAGTAACCAGTGCATTGTAACATGTCATTACACTACATATATCTCATATACATATACACATTTATTTCACATATGCCTACGCATACCTCACATATACATATGTGGGTGTGGTTGTCTGTGTATGTACGTGTACATAGCCATCCATAGATCAATTACAAGATCTCTTTAAGAATAAGTATTTAGTTTACAATTCATTAGACTCAAAATAAGGAAGAAAAAAATAAAACAAAGCACAAGACTGGAAATAATTCCATGAGAAAGCACAATACTAATTATCAGCTGTTTCCTCACCTTTCTCCCAGCTCAGAAAGCTGAAAGTTCCTATAATGAGTGTAGGGAAAGAATAGAATTCTGTATCTACCTGCTTGGGCATCATATATCACAGTTTCTATATACTGCAGTGTTTGTTCACTGTTGCCTCTTCTATGTTATGTCTATAAGAAGAAACTACTATTGAGTCATCAGTAGTGACTCAACACTTGGACAGAGTTCCAGATGTAAAGATGACAGGAAATCCCACTTCCAGGATGTGTTTGGCAATGGAGATGCCTAATGATTAGTAAACTCACCTCAGAGCTTTCAGATAGCTGTAAATATTTGTCAAGAGAAAAAACTGGGCCCAGATTTTTGTAATACTGAAATCCTCTAAAACCAAAACACAACCTATGAGTCTTCATCAGTTACCTGAAAATGTCTGTATAGTGCCATTTATAAATATGTCAGGAGCTAGCAGATAGGACATAACATCTAGGGGTCATCCATGCAAACCTCTGAGTGGCAGCTAGAGACAGGCAGCATCCTATAACACAAGATCATCATTTTAGGGAATTCAATCAGCTCTAGAGTGTAGGCAACTAGACTGAACTATGTGCATGTATGAGAGATAGGTATCTAAGCTTCTGCTTCAGGTGATGAGAACTAGGGGTCAATTCAGTTCATTAAACTTATCATCTCACGCCTGTGGAGATGCCATAATACATCGTTCCTAGGATCCAGCTGCCTTTCAGAAAGGAACACAACTCTCATAGCTCTTGTGCTGTATGTGTCAGCCCTGTATGCATACTTCATCTACCTCAGGGCATCTCCCATAGCATCAGGTGCCTCTGTTCAAGCAGCTGAAAACCACCCTCCATGTCTACAGTGCAGGTTTCGATATGTGAATTAGATGCCTAAGTTGCCATTGCAACCTAGTGGAGACCAGTTTGTTTGCCTTTAGACACTAAAGACATCCTTCTGCTTCCAGCTACCACTCAGAGAGAGGCGCGAATCACTCCTAGCTGGTTTGTCATACCTGCCAGTTCCACACTGGTATGTTGGATGGCCTAGGTCATCTCAAATTATATGAGACAACTAGGTCTGTGCATCCGAATGAAGCTCCTCAACTTATAAATTGTAAGAATGTGAGTTATTCTTATGTCTAGGTATATGAAACTTGACCTGAATCCCACCTCTTAGATTAAACAAGAACACCCACACCTTAGAGCCCTCCTTTAATCCATGATTTCAGAATGTTATAGACTATATCCACTGCTGCAAGATTGTAGTCCAGAATCTCAATTTATTTAAATGATTGTTAGAATTACTTTGAATATATGCCCTTTCAGTGACATATATGAGACAAGGAAATGACATTCTTTATGACAAGACACAAATAATATTATACCTATAAAGCCATTTGGATTAGTGCCTTCTGCAAAATGTGATGGAATCATCATGAAAATTAGTGATTGTTGAAACTGGGTAGTTGTGTATCGGTAAACATTTGTGGTATAGACTAGACCAGTATATGTGTTTACATGGAGGAATAAAAATGAGGAGGAATGGAAATATTGTGAATTAACATAGCATGTAGAACTTAGACCACAAACTCTGCCACAGAATTTGATCCCACAGTACCACAGAATATATAGAAGATTACGTTCTTCCAAACTTCTAAAAACAGGTTCTGGAACAAGGTGAAGAACTCAATATTTTAAGGAAAAAAAAAATTTACACTGACATTCAAACCCTCAAAACTTGCCAGAATTTAGAATGCTGCCCACCTATTCTGTGAAGAAAATTTTTTTCAGAAATCTTAAACCACCTGTATTGTAAAGTGGATCTTTGCATGGTTTTTTGTTAAAAGAGTTAATTATAGTTTATTGTCTATTGAAACTCTTCTCTGACAAAATGAAGTGTTGTGAACTCACTTAGGATCTATTTTGGTCAGAGGTCATTTAAAAAGACCATTAAAGTTGTCTTCAAAATTTTAGAAGCTCACTCAGGCATGAACTTCAGTTCTGAATGAATTGATTTCCCTTTTTTTTTTAAGCATATTATCCAGGCAATAAGAAAATCATAAGTTTACAATATATAGGTATAAAAAGTATTATTATCATTTGTTAGAGAAGACTGCTTAAGATGACAGAGATATTGAATATTCAATTCCCTTTTAGATGATAATTTTCACAATTTTACTATTAGAATTAAAATGAAAAATAGAGAAAAATAGAGGAATTAGAACCATCTAATTCTATTAGAATTTTAATAAAATAGCAGATACTTGTTTTCTTAACTCTAAAGTGTTTTTAAGCTCACACTAATTTTACACTGGGAACTAGTTTAGTTTAGTTTAGATTAAAGTTTTGTGTTTGACAAGCATTACTCCAGGTTTTGCCAGGTTCATAGCTTTCCTTTTTCTATGTCTTGCCAATGTCACTTTCTTTAAACATGGTGGGACTGTCCTGAACTACAGTAGGAATGAAAGCAAACTTTCAAGCAGAAAAGCCTAATCCTGAGGCTGCATTCATACATGCAGGTCCTCTGCTCCCTTGGAACTCCATTGGGATGAGTGGAGCTCACACAAAGCTGCAAGGTAATGGCCTAAGTTTTCTCTCATTATATTTTAAAATATTCTGTATTCCTCCCTCCCTCAACACTTTTATGTTTCTACTTGTGAATTTCTCTATTTTTAGCAACTTAAAGGTATGCTAACTGTTTTCTTTTTTTAAGTGAACAGGAGGACATGGTAATTTTTGGCTGAAAAAGAGTCCAGCTTTTAAATATGACTGAGAATTATTTTTCTTTAAGGGACCAGCTGGACAGTCAAGAACCAAAGCACTGATTAATAATTTTTGCAAATTAAGATAATCCAATTTTCCTCAGTAGAGATGATGTCCATTCCTCTAAAACTCCTTGTAAAACATTTGTTCCTAACCAGTCAACCAAGACTCTGTGTGCAGAATGCCTCCTAGAATCAAGTCTTGTCTGTTGCTTACCATTACAAGAAGATAAAACACACGCTTCATATTAAAGAAATTTTATAGAATCATAGAATCATAGACTGCTTTGGGATGGAAGGGACCTTTAAAGGTCATCTAGTCCATCCCCCCTGCAACTGGCAGGGACATCTTCAACTAGATCAGGTTGCTCAGAGCCCCATCCAGCCTGTCCTTGAATGTTTCCAAGGATGGGGCATCTACCACCTCTCTGAGCAAACCATTCCACTGTTTCACCACCTTCATCACAAAAAATTTGTTTCTTATATCTAGTCTGAATCTACCCTCTTTTAATTTAAAACCATTACCCCTTGTCCTATCACAACAGGCCCTGCTAAAAAATCTGTCCCCATCTTTCTTCTAAGCCCCCTTTAAGTATTGAAAGGTGATAAGGTGTCTCCTCAGCCTTCTGTTCTCCAGGCTGAACATCCCCAGCTCTTTCAGCCTTTTCTCATAGCAGAGGTGTTCCATCCCTCTGATCATTTTTGTGGCCCTCCTCTGGACCTGCTCCAACAGGTCCATGTCCTTCCTGTGCTGAGGACTCTAGAGCTGGATGCAGTACTCCAGGTGGGGTCTCACTAGAGCGGAGTAGAGGGGCAGAATCACCTCCCTCGACCTGCTGGCCACACTTCTTTTGATGTAGTCCAGGACACAGTTGGCTTTCTGGGCTGTGAGAGCACATTGCTAGCTCATGTCCAGCTTTTCGTCTATCAGTACCCCCAAGTCCTTCTCCTCAGGGCTGCTCTCAATCCCTTCATAGCCCAGCCTGTACTGATACCGGGGGTTGCCCTGGTTTGGTTTTTAATTACACAGGCCAATTTCTATTTGGTTTACTAGAACGTACATTCTCATCTGCAGTGAGGATGCAGGTATGGAAAGGAATGGATGCATTTGTCTTACTCATCATACCAATTTCACATGATCTGCATGCGAAAGATAATGATTTAAGTTATTATGTCATTATTGATTCCAAGCAAAGCACTGAAGAATAAGGGTCTGGAAAAGGGAGTGGTTTCTAATACTTAAGGTTCTCTATCTTGTGGCAGTTTGTCATACCATAGTACTGCTCGTATCCTACTGAGCAGTGCAATACAGCAAGGCATTAACTTTTAACTTAACTCTTTACTACTATCTGGGGATATATTTAACCTTTATTAAATTTCATAGGGATGATTTTATTCACTAACTATTTACTCCTCCCTAGGGCTGACCACAACAAGCAAATACCCTTAAAGGCACAAATCCAATCTACACTAGTATTTCAATGTATTAGTTGAATGTGTTATCTAATGTGTTTCTTAACATAACTCGCATAAATCTATTAATGACTTAATGATTTTGGTATCTTTCTTAATAACCTAGCTGATGTTTTTGGGGATTATGAGACAACTGTCTGTTTCTAGGAATGGAACAAAGTTTCATAAATTGCATAAAATAGATAGAAGAGTTGGCCCAAGCAAATCTGGAAGCCTCTGAAACAGTCATGGAATTCCAAAGGGGGCCATTACTTCATGTTAGTATTATTTTTCTTGTGTTCAGGAATAAACTCAAGAGAATCACTGCTGCCTGCACACTTGTAAAAAGAGTGTGAACTCAAAAACTTATTTTCAGTTACACTTACTTGTTTCTAAAATTTTTCCTAACAAATACTAGTGTACTATCTAAATTAACCTTTACAATGTATTAGCTTTCTCAGACTAACTGGTAGTGAACTCTACAGGAGACAATTCTTAATGAATAATCAAAAATAGAAATAGGTGCAAACAGTCAGCAGAAGTTTAAAGAAAGAGAAGCCTTAATACGCTTTAGCTGTGAACTAGGCATGCAGGAAGCCTACAAGCACTAATATATTTAACTACTAATTCATGTGTACTTTAGGTAAAGACAGAGTTGTACTGTTTGTGGCTTGGGGGTTTTTTTATTTTTATTTTTTATTTACAACTTTTCCTTTTTATCTGGAACTTCTTTAGCTAAATATTACTTTTTTTCCATTTCTAATCCCGTAACTAGGTATGGCAAATGTCTTTAGATATACCTAGCAGACTCATACCTCATGACATAGAATACTGGGATTTGTGTTTGTTGTTTTATTTTTTTTCTTTTTTGGGTGAGGCAAGTTGTTATAAAGGTATTACTACCTTTACATTACACTAGAGAAGTGCATAAAATATCTTAACTATGAATGCCTGTCTGAATAATATGCATGATATTTAGCTACAGCTCTGTTTATGAATCACATGTATGGCACTACAGAATGAATACTAAACATTCATTGTTCATCACTTCCTTTGCTTATGCTGCATCACAATAATGTAAAACTACTTCAGTTTTCCCTTCCTCATATTCAAAATGAATCAAATGAATGCTATCAAATCAGCAACATATCGTCTGCTTGCACTTCAACTTCACTGACACTATAGACCATACCCATTATGGTCTTTCAGGTCAATAATTCCTGAACTAAGAAGGATTAATAGGATTTATGACCCTCTTTTCAACTGCATGTAGCACAAGCAGTACTAATTATAGTTTCATTAACCTCTGTGGCTAGCTCATGTTCTAATAATTTAGCCCTGTTATGGATTAATCCAATGTTTTACATGTTCAATACAGAGAACACACAAACAAAAGATGTATAAATAAATCCACATGGCCAACTCATGGCTGCTCTAATGAAGAAATACTTGTAAAAGAGCCACTGCTTCTAGAATCTCCCAGGTCTGGCCCATGCATCAGTCAGCTATATCTTGGCTCTCTGAGTGACTTATTCCCTAGTTAAAGAGGCAACGTGAAGCCTAAATGTTAGATAAACCCAATTTAATTGCATAAACTATAATGCTAAATGAGTCCTTATGCAAGTTACCTTATAACGGTTAAGTCCGCATTTGCACTTCGGGAGATGTTAATGCCACAATTTCAAGAACTAGTAGTAAGCATGTCTCCTAAATATATTTGGAAGGCTGTGTATCTGGGAGGTATACCTGCACTTCTGACCCCTTCTACTGACCACTATCTCTACTGAGTTACTCCCAGATATCTCTGTTGCCAGAGGGAATGAGAGATACACAGGAGACATAGTTCAGCTGTCAGTAATAACAGGATTATTCAGTATAACAGCCATCCCCTGCCACTCTCCATTCCTAAGCAGAGTCGCCAACAGGACAACCAATTCTGAATGCTGTTTCTGCAGTCAAAAGAGGAGTAGTGGCTGAATTCATCCCAGATTATGCAAATTTCCAAGAAACAAGTGCTATCCCACAGCCACTCTTCTCCTGAGCTGTGTTTTCACTCCTTCTCTGCTGCAGTTAAAGCTGATCTCCTTAATAATTGTGTGGCTTTTGCTTACTTGCCTAAAATTAAATGTATTTAATCTAAAAAGGGTAAGGCAACAGATCCATTCCCCAGTCATGATGAATCCAGGATATGAAAATAAATTGACCTGGGAATAATGATAGCTAAACTGATATGGAATCTAGAATTAATGTTTGTTACATGAGAAGCACTGAATGCTTTATGTTATTTGTATTTTTAATTCAGTGTTAATGTCAAACACTGTCAAACATTCGATTGCAATATATGCTCAGTGTAATAAATATAGCAAAATACTGATTGCAAACAAAGAATTAGAAGAGGTATTTTGAAGACAGTTATTAAAAGTCTGTTTCTATCTGATAAGATAGAGAAGAAATCTCTAATTACCATGGAGTTTGGTAAAACAGCAACTTCTCTTACTCCCATAGTAGGTGGATTAAGTTTTTCATGGAGCTATTCCTGTGCTTACAGAAAACCCAGAGGTGCCTTTAGAGTACAGCTCATGTAGCCTGCTTTAACCATTTACTTTAATAGCTGTTCTTTACTAGCACTTCTTTTTGTCCACCAGCTTTAAAAGTATGATAGGCCGTTTATCCGATTCGCCGAGAGCTGAACTTTTGAAGGAAGGTGAGATTGATCTCATCCCACTATCCATTAAATTATATTAAGATATAGATTAAAGCTTGACCATTAAGCTTTTTAAACTTTTTGTATGATTTTTTTTCCCAATACATACAAATTTGGCAGTTCGAATTAGTCCTACATACTTTAGAGCATAAAGATATCATCATCTGTTACTCATCTCAAGTAAGTATAACTAATCCAGGCACATTCACTGTTTCTTCATTCGTTTCACCCAAAGAGCTAAAGGAGTTACTTCTGGTCTTCTACTGCCCAGTAACCTCATCATGCCCCAGTTGCTTCTCCGAAGAAGCAACTTCCCTGAGACTTCAAACAACTGTATATCTACAATAGTATGTAAACCTAGGCTATGGCCACAATAAAATGGTTGCTCAACCTCTTGTTTGCTTTTGTTCTGGCCTAATGTTTACTCCCTGATTTGTACTTTCACCAGCTGCTTGCAAAGTCTGTACCCTTTCCAGCCTTCTGCTCCAGCCTGAGATTTCATAGTTTCCTCTTTAATTAATTTTGTTTGAGGGATCTGTTTATATGCTAATATTAAACTTATATAATGCTTATGTAGACTCTAGCAGACCAAAGCAATCAAGAACAATATCATTTCTCAATTCATTAAATCTACAGTACCGTGATCTACTTCTGTGATGAATGGGACAAAAGATATTTGGTTAAATGCATGACCTGATTGTTACAAATTGTTTTGCCGTGCTAACTCATTTCTGAAGGTAATCAGGCAAAATGGCCTTCCAAAAGTCTTCTTTTTGATACAATGAATTAGAAAGAAATTAGACTGACTGAGAAATATTTTCATACCTCTTAATAGTGATCAAATGACTTCTTAGAATGCTGCAATACCTCCAGCAAGCAGATAACTTAGCTTTCTTCTAGTTCTAATGAGACCAGTGTAAAAAAAGGACATACTTAAATCTATATTGAAATTGAAATCTAAGGTACACCTTTAATCTAAGGATGTAAGTGCAGTCTGTATAAAAGTGAAGTTCATACAAATTCCCTTTCACCCTCCCAAAGTTTTATAAGTTCGAAATTGGAAGTTTTATCACTGTTGCAGTTTCTAGGACCTAAATAGTCTGTCAGACTCAGATGTTTTTCCAGGCTCCTAATTCTTTTTGATATGAAATTACTATTAAATCTAGATTATCAGTAATTCAGCTCACGTACCACAGGCAAGTCCATCTGTTTCTTGAGGACAAAAAAGTGCAGATGTCAGTAGAACATAATGACAGAAGAACCATTACATTATGTCACAACAAAGGTGCATTTCAGCTAACATGAACTGTTTAATAAGGCCACCCTTCAGAGCTTCTCTTCTGCTGCTACCTGACATGCCAACTGAACCCAGTGTGAAAATGGGCTTACTGGAAGTGTAAGCACAATCTTTGTATCATTGTGATTACAACTTCCAATCTCTCTATTATTCTTGGAGTATGTGTTACTTTTGGAAGAGCTGCTCCAGTTTCTTCCTTTCTTGGCTTTCCTTGGATATTTTTTTTGGTTTGGTCATTGTCTAGATCTTTCATTGCCTGGGCTTTCTTACACTTCTATTTCTATCTCTGTTGAATACTAGCCACTGTGGACACTATCTACAGTTTTATTTTTCCTAACTGCATTCCTTCACCAGAATTTACACTTTGGTGGAGGCTGAAACAAAAGATTGCTGACAAAAAAAAAAAAAAAAAAAAAAAAAAAAAAACCTCGACCTAACAAAACCAATGAACTGAATGAAATAACTTTAAATACTTGGATAGATCCACTGTAGCAGTCCTTTATTCATAGGGATATTGCAACAAATTCGTCTGCTGGTTGCAAAACTTTATTACTAGCCACAACAGGAACAATTTCATTTCTGTCACCTATTTGTATTAGAGAGATGCCCTATGAGCTGCCGTGTCTGAATAACATTTATTAGCAGTCATATACATGGTGACATGAACATATATATTCTTTTAACAACCCAGAATTTTTTCTGATGTCCTCAAAGGAAACAAAATCACCCTCAGAATAACACTGCTAAAAATACCATTCCAGCAAACAGAGTAGTGTGTTGAGCTAACATGTTCAGATAAAGTTGGAATTTGTCGTCTTCTGCAATGGAAAATGATTAACAATCAACAACTAAATAGCTGCAGCACAAGTATTCTTTCATTGGATGTTTTCCATTATTTAAAATGTTAAATCCTGAGATGCCCATTATGGTCTTCACAACTATATTCTTCATTCTGGTGTTCCAGACATTAATATCATGGAGGCATAGAATGACAGTTAATCATAATTTGCAGCGTGAAAGCAGAGAGATCTTAAATACTTAGATAGCATAAGACAGTACCTTATTTCCGTGACTATTTTAATGCTGGATTTGGTGTTTTGTTTTGGTTTTTTTTTCATTATAGTTAACATTTTTGTCACAAAATTTTCAGTTTGTCTTAGCAGAAGCCTTTCTTTTAGCTGTTACACATTAAAGCAAGCATATTGCCACTTTCCTCTTTTTTTTTCCTATGGACAAACTGAAAAATATTTTACTTTCTCATTAAGTGTAATGTGTTCTTACTTTAGATTATTTATGCACATGTTAATCTTTCTACTTCTGCTGTTGAACTATAATAGATGCTAGTGGCTTCACAGTTCATCAGGATTTTCTGTCTTGTACAAACACAGTAACAGCTGTGAAAGATTCTAAATCTATGTGATACTCACAAATATACTTCTATTCAATATGAACTGTGCAGAGTCAGAGAAAATTTCTAAACTCAAGAGCTCTGTCCCACTTCTATAACACTTATTTTTCAAAGTAACTTCATAAAATGCGTTATCCTGGTAGTGCAACTAAAGGTCTTTGAACAATTGTATGATTTGCTCAAACGATTACTGTTGTTGTACATGAAAATGAAACTATTCCACATGCAATTACAGTAAGAAACTTTACAATTGAAACAGATGGGATAGATGGACACTTTTTTGAGATAGACAGGCATAAGTATATTCTAGCTGAGAAAGTCTAATTACTAGCTTTGAGTGCTTAGGCTTCCAAACAAATCCAAATAAGAAATAAGAAATATTGATTATTCTAAAGGTTGCTATTTTCCATAAGAAGACTCTCAGGACTGATAAGCTAGGAAATTACTTCAAATCTGTAGAACTGTAGAACAAATAAAGCACAAGCAGTAATAATTTGTATGTACATGCTTTCAGTCAACTCCTGAACTGTCCTCTATTGAGCAGAGAAGCTAAATCATCCTTTATTTATTCACTACTTCTCTCTACTGAGATTACCAAAAAAAGTCACAACTACCATCAATTGTTATGGTGCTGTTTATGTTTTGGGGAATTAGGCTAAGACTACTCACAGTTAGTGGCCATCAAATGGCAATGACAGTATCAAGAGAAAGTAAAAAATTCATATAAATACTTTAAGTGCTTTAACTCTCATATTTCTTGAAACTTGCAAGTTTAACGTTTAGCTACTGTGTTTACTACAACACAAAGAACAAAAAGTATGAATAAATTTCACTTTCCAGAGTGTCAATAAACATATACTTCTTTCTCACAAACACACCTTAGAAAACCCATAGGGATTAAATTTAATTCTTTAGTCCTTCTAGGTGATATCTCAAGATGTTTTTTTTCTCACATATAGATCCTTATTGGCATTGCTAAAGTTTCTACATTGGACTAACAGCAAAAGAATCCCAAAGACATTTGTATTATATTCTAGAGGATGTAGCACAGAATGTTTTGTATGTATTCACTCCAACAAAACTGCTGATCTGAAATGCTCCAGATGAAACTCCAGGTTTCCAATAAACAGAGAAAAGCAGAAGAAAGTTCCAGAATGACTGTCTTATTTTAATTTAAAAGTCTTTTCCTCAGAAACCATTAAAAATCAGATAAAAAGAGAGGGGAAACCTCAGAACAGTTCTTCCTCTGTTTTACCTGCTTTTGTTTTCCAAGCTTTTCTATTTTAGAAAAAGCTGAGAAAATCCCCAGAGAATGCTTGAAAATGCCAACATATCCTAAGCACTGTTAAAGATCTTTTCTTTTTTTTTTTTTTTTGTCCTGCCAGGGCAAAAATAATGCTTTGTGAAAGGATGAGGAGGTAGCAATGAGTTTTACTCCAAGTTTGAACTCTGGAAGAAAGCAATTGCTGACACCTAACTTTTACTTTTATTGTGATGCTACTGATAGCTGGAGCTATATACTGGAGCTGGAAGCCATTGTGCAACAGGAAAACTATGACATAGTTGCCATCATGGAAACGTGGTAGGATAACTCTCATGACTGGAGTGCCACAATGGATGGCTATAAGCTCTTCAGAATGGATAGGTAAGGAAGGAGAGGTGGTGGGATAGCTCTATATGTTAGAGAGTGTTTTGACTGTATAGAGCACAACGATGGTAATGATAAGGTCGAGTGCTTATGGGTAAAGATCAGGTGGAAGGCCAGCAAGACAGATATCCTGGTGGGAGTCTGTTATACACAACCCAACCAGGATGAGGAAACAGATGAAGTATTCTACAAGCGGTTGGCTGAAGTCTCACCATCTCTAGCCCTTGTTCTTGTGGGGGACTTCAACTTACCAGATCTCTGCTGGAAATACAACACAGCAGAGAGAAAGCAGTCTCGGAGGTTCCTGGAGTGTGTGGAAGATGATAACTTCCTGACACAGCTGGTAAGCGAGCCAACCAGGGCAGATGACCTGCTGGACCGGCTCTTTACAAACAGAGAAGGACTGGTGGGTGATGCGGTGGTCGGAGGCTTTCTTGGGCACAGCGACCATGAAATGATAGGGTTTTCAATTCTTGGAGAAGTAAGGAAGGGAGTCAGCAAAACCACTGCCCTGGACTTTAGAAGGGCAGACTTTGGCTTGTTTAGGAGCCTGGTTGAGAGAGTCCCTTGGGAGGCAGTCCTGAAGGGCAAAAGAGCCCAGGAAGGCTGGGTGTTATTCAAGAAGGAAATCTTAAAGGCACAGGAGCAGGCCGTCCCCATGTGCCGCAAGTCGAGCAGGCGGGGGAGAAGACCGGACTGGCTGAACAGAGAGCTTCAGCTGGAACTCAGGAAAAAAAGGAGAGCTTACCACCTTTGGAAGAAGGGGCAGATGATTCAGGAGGACTACAAGGATGTTGTGAGTTTATGCAGGGAGAAGATTAGAAAGGTGAAGGCCCAGCTAGAACTTAAACTGGCCACTGCCGTTAAAGATAACAAAAAATGTTTTTACAAATATATCAGCGACAAAAGGAGGGCCAGGGAGAATCTCCCTCCTTTGCTGGATGCAGAGGGAAACATTGCCACGAAGGATGAGGAGAAGGCTGAGGTACTTAATGCCTTCTTTGCCTCAGTCTTCGATAGTCAGACTGGTCATCCTCAGGGTTTCCAGGCCCCTGAGCTGGGAGATGGAGATAGGATGCAGAATGAAGCCCCAGTTGTCGAGGAGGTCACAGTCACTGACCTGCTCCTCCACCTGGATGCACACAAGTCCATGGGGCCAGACGGGATCCACCCCAGGATACTGAGGGAGCTGGCAGAGGAGCTTGCCAAGCCACTCTCCATCATTTATCAGCAGTCCTGGTCAACCGGGAAGGTCCCAGCTGACTGGAAGTTAGCAAACGTGATGCCCTTCTACAAGAAGGGTCGGAAGGAGGATCTGGGGGGCTACAGGCCTGTCAGCCTGACCTCGGTGCTGGGAAAGGTCATGGAGCAGATCATCTTGAATGCCATCACACAGCACGTGCGGGACAATCAGGGGATCAGGCTCAGCCAGCACGGGTTTATGAAAGGGAGGTCCTGCTTCACTAGCCTGGTCTCCTTCGATGACAAGGTGACCCGCTTAGTGGATGAGGGGAAGGCTGTGGATGTTGTCTACCTGGACTTTAGTAAAGCCTTTGACACAGTCTCCCACAGCATTCTCCTGGAGAAGGGGGCTGCTCATGGCTTGGATAAGTGCACTCTGCGCTGGGTTAAAAACTGGCTGGACGGTGGTGAATGGAGTCAAATCCAGTTGGTGGCCAGTCATGAGTGGTGTTCCCCAGGGCTCAGTACTGGGGCCGGTCCTGTTCAGCATCTTCATTGATGATCTGGATGAGGGGATTGAGTGCACCCTCAGTAAGTTTGCAGATGACACCAAGTTGGGTGGAAGTGTCGATCTGCTGGAGGGTAGGAAGGCCCTACAGAGGGACCTGGACCGGCTGGATCGATGGGCCTGGGCCAACTGTATGAGGTTCAACAAGGCTAAGTGCCGGGTCCTGCACTTCAGTCACAACAACCCCATGCAACGCTACAGGCTTGGGGAAGAGTGGCCGGAGAGCTGCTTGGTGGAAAAGGACCTGGGAGTGCTGGCTGACATCCGCTGAATATGAGCCAGCAGTGTGCCCAGGTGGCCAAGAGGGCCAATGGCATCCTGGCCTGTATCAGGAATAGTGTGGCCAGCAGGACCAGGGAGGTGATAGTGCCCCTGTACTCGGCACTGGCGAGGCCGCACCTCGAATACTGTGTTCAGTTTTGGGCTCCTCAATACAAGAAAGGCATTGAGGTGCTGGAGAATGTCCAAAGAAGGGCAACAAAGCTCCCAGGTAGCACACAACAGGACGAGAGGAAACGGCCTCAAGTTGCGCCAGGGGAGATTTAGATTAGATATTAGGAAAAATTTCTTCACTGAGAGAGTGCTTAGACATTGGAACAGACTGCCCAGGGAAGAGGTGCAATCACAGTCCCTGGAAGTGTTCAAAAACCGTGTGGATGTGGTGCTTAGGGACATGGTTTAGAGGTGGACCTGGCAGTTAGGTTAACGGTTGGATTTGATGATCTCAGAGGTCTTTTCCAACCTTAATGATTCTTTGATTCTGTGATTCTATAGTACTAGAGAGGAAAAAAACAAACCAAACCAAACCAAACAAAAAACACAGTAACAAAAATACAGTAAGTACTGAATGTTACCAGACAATTAAATTGCAGTTATGAAGTTCCACTAGAAATTTTAATGATAAAGTCATTATTTTCCTTTGATCAGATTTTAATTTTGAACTAAACTAATACTCTTTTTCTAATTTTCAGATTATGGTCAGCAAGTATAAATTCTTGCATCTATCCCCAGCCTTCATCATTTGTTCAGAAAACAGATATTTTTAATGTTTTAATCTCCACTGATAAATCCTTCATCATTTATGCTGGTCTTTGAATTCCACCAGTTTTCCTGTGTTCATGAGCCAAAGGGAGCTTACAAGATCTGACAGTAAAGTCTTTGTGAAGTCTATTGACAATTAGGTTCTGATCCAAACCCCACTGCAGATGGAAACCACTCCGCTATGACTTCAGAGGCTTCCAATGAGGACATCAAATGGGGCTATTCCTTCTTTAAACTTTGTTAAAAGCAATTTATTGTTATGTAAAGCAGAATTACCTTATTTCAGCATTGTTCACTCATATGAAGCCTTTTTAGATAATGTTAATCCTTCTATCATTTGTGCATATCTTTTACAATTTCTGATCTGTACAATTGTTTTTATGTTTTACCAAATGTATTAATTTCTGTATTTTTTTATAAAATCCCACTTAATTTCCTGTTTCATCAAATTCAGTATCAGGCTAAAGAGAGATATTAGATTGAAGTCCTTTAAAACTGAACTAATTTTCCCTGAATTTGATGGTATGTTTATCTCTTCAGAAAGGGTGAGTGAGAGAAAGAGTGAAGAAGAGACAGACTTCTGTATTATTTCTTACTTCTCGCTAGCATTTAAACAAATTTTTACACATTAAATTTATGTTTATAATTATATGCATCTATATTTTCAATTTGGGAAAATTATCAGAATTCTTTTATGTTTTTAGATAATTTCTTGTTATATATCTTGTTTGAAAACAGACTAAAAATCAGTCTCTAAAGTTTTATAAAATATATTACAATTTAACAAAAGTGCTTTCTTTCTTACATATTTCCTGCTCAATACTTTAATATGGACAAAGGGATATATTTATTTGACCTAATGTCAGAGAGTGAAAAAAAAAGGCTGAGGAAGTTGAAATGTTTTCTGGTACTAAAATTCCAAAGCTTCAGGAAGTTTTTTTATTACTTAGTACTGTATGTTCTAATCAAGCATAAAACAGGAAAGTGACTACTATCAAAGGACCCATAAAAAGAGTTTATGATGTTTCAGATTCAGACAACATAAAAAAGGACATATTCAAATTAGAAACACTATTATAAAGTGTGATTCTATAAGGAATCTCCATAACAGACTTAATAATGTGATTAAAGAGACAAAGTAATAGCAATATACACAAGTACTAATTAGAACATTGAAACTATTACGCCTCATGTGGGAGACAAGTAATAAAATTCAAAGAATATTTGTAAGAAACACTATCAGACTAGCTTTTAAGTTTCCTACTGCCTCAGGCTGATTATGTGAACTTGTGGCATGTGTCGAAAATGTTTAAGCCAATCCATTTGGCCTGGTAATGCTCCCTTCTCTCAGTGCATTTTACATTGTTATACTAAGATATGGTCTGGCTAAACTACTTTTCACAATGGGCCTATTTGGTGGTGTTAAAAGATTCAAAATGGTTGTTTTTATATTCAAGAAAGACATACTGCCTTAGTAATATCATTCCATTTCTTAAAAATTACTTGGTTTCTTTTTGTTCTTGGACATATTACAGCTTTGGATGCCTGAGATAAAATATCTTAACTGTGAAAGGAAATATCTGAATAAATATTTAAAATATTAAATGGCAAGTGAAATATCGAATAGTCAGAAAGTCTCACTGGATTTTGATTTGGATGAATATATCAAATAACTATTTGGATTAATATATCAAATAACTGAATAGAAATACATTGTAAAAAGGCATTATTTGCTATGGTAAAGAAGTCCTCTTTTCAATTTCTAAAACCTGCAAGAGTGATTCACATGGAAAATGTAAAGCAATGCCCAAAACATTCAAAACTACACATTGCATCTTTTGGAAACAGTTACTTACTACTAGCTATATGACTTGTTATTTCAGTGAGTGACTGTATTACCATCAAATTCAGTGAGAACAAAGTGAAATCTGTGTTGTAGACTTCCTAATATATTAACAACAGTAAGATGCTCAACCTGAATATAATGAACTAATATATTACAAAAGTACTGAATACCCAACATTTGGCTTCAGGAGTGTCTTCCTCTGAGCATATTAATCTGTATTTATAGTGTATCAGGACATAACTGACTAAAGCAGAAGTCTGTAGATAATACCACACATTTGAAAACACAGGTACTGTTCTTTCAGAGTACTGGAACAGGGAAATACAGTGATCATGTTCTTCTAGGGTATTGCTATACACTTTTTAGTTGAGCTCAGTCCTTGTTTATTTTTCATAATATGTAGGGAAATTTTCTATTACTAAGTGTCTATGGCATTTACTTCACCACTAAATTACTTGAACTTCCATAACACTTCATCATGAGCATTTTCTTTCCTTTTTACATTTTTAGACAAGTTATGATCAGCTTGAACTCTTGATCCATAGTCTCTTCTTCATTTATGGAACATAATATTTCAAAAGACTTTGAAGTCTTTTAAACCAGAGACCACATTCAATGACAACTTATTTGGGACTAATATTGCCTTCCCCATTTGATTTCAAATTCTTCCTTCATGAACTAGTCGTTCAACTTTAATATCAGCCTGAAATTACAGCCCAACACTGAATGTTTTGTTTGTTGTTTGGTTTTTTCCCCAAGTGGTTTATTCATTGGGGAAGAAAAAAAAAAAAGGCAATATAATACTTACTGGATAGAAAATGACTACTCGATGAAGTTGTTAGGAAAAAAGGTCTAAATTACATTAATTCAACATTTAGCAGAAATTTAGGGTAATTAATAGAAATATGTTCCTTCTCGTTCACCTCCAGTTAAAAACAACTCTCACAGTATTCTGGTCACAATTGAATGAAATGTGAGCCCCTGGATATTCAAAACAGAGTTTGTTTTAGATCATTTGTACAAGCTGTGGGGACTGAAGAACTGACTTGACTATAGCCCTATAGTCTTAAGGCAAGTGAATTATATTCACTTTAGAATTTGCATACTCACAAAATGTCATATCTATGCCAATTAGGTCATTTTCCTGTGTTAACAGTGTTTTATTGATCAACTGACACTTACTGTGTAAACTGCCACTCTCCACATCACCATTAAATTTTACTCAGTTCTAAGGAAGATGATCCTTTTTACTCTAAAATGTATTTTCCCAATTATTTTTAAACTACTTCTACTGCACTAATGTTAAAAGGTTTAATAAATCTCAGTCCGCTATCAGAAACATTAGCACCGGCCATTGTGCATGTTTATTTTAACCCTTTAAGGCTTTCCTGCACAGAATTTCTGCTCAATTTTTCCTCCACCATTCATTATTAAAATAAATTGCTCTTGTATTCAGCTCAGCTGCAGGCAAAATACTTCCATTCCAGGTGCCAATCAACTTTTTAAATCAATTAAGTTAATTGACAGCAGATTTAACTATTTTCTTAATTATGACTGCAAACAGGTTTTTTTAAACAAGCCCCCTCCCCCCGCAAAAAACCTTTAGAGTTAACAAAGCAAACAAACAAACTGATAATAAAAATTTGCAGAACAAAACCCTTCCATGATAATTCTCATTGTTAAAAAAGCTCTAAGAAAGAAATCTATAAAGAAAGAAATCCAATGACAGAACAATTCTCTGTTTTCCCTTCAAAGTCACTTTGGAGCATTTTATCAGTTCATTTCAAAGCTGAAAACCATGTCTGAATTAAAATCAGCTATAAACTACATTAATGATGATTCAGTAAATAGCATTCTTTCTCCTGGGATAATGTTAAAGAGTAATGTTGTCCATCCTAAGCACAGAGGAAATGATGCTTTTCAAATAGTTGTAAAAGGATTATTCACATTATATTCCTGTTCCTTGCATCGGTATTTCCATCTTTGCCTTTCTCCAGGTTTTTCAGCATGCCCCATTCCTATATACTGCAAGGTTCTCTGTAGCAGTCTCCTCTCTTCTGTTGAATGGCCATACCAGACTGTGTAACAGTAGTAGAATTTTTGTTAAAAGTTTCTTAATTAGGTTAGAATATGTTTGAGTGAAGTGCTGAAGTATTCTGGTGTAATAAAGATTAGCAGGAATCAAAAACTATAAATTTCCATTCTGTGCAAAATTTTAATATTGGAAGAACATTTTCATTCCAATTTTCTTCTAGTTCAGATGAGAAACATTTTTTTTCTGAAGTGAAATTCAACATTTTTGTTTTAGTTTGAGTCAGTTAAGCGTTTATTTTCAATATTATCATTTTAATTCATACAGTTTTATATCTGAACTGAAGTTCTAATATTATAGTAGTGTAATCAGTATTAGATTTTAGGAACATAATATCAAACGTAATGTACACATACATCATCATTATGGAATAAATAAAAATGGAACTGTCAAAATGAAGCATTTTGGCTTGATCAAAGCATCATATTTTGACTTTGCATTGCAAAAATTCCTCTAAATTAATGGCCCCCTGCAGATTATTTAGATCACACTGAAACTGAATTTCTTGATGGAAGATTTCCATCAAAAATGTTATCATGCAGGGCTAGCAAAGAGACAGCACTATGAGGTCAATCAAGTGCTTAGCAGAGCTTTTTATTATTAGGTTGAAGGTGCCATATACAGCCTGGCTAACAGTGTCAAAGAGCTATGGACTGTTCTTACTTTTATTCCTCTCCTCTTAGCAGGCTCAGGCAGAACCATAAGAAGCTAACAATAGGGTGACTTAGACGCATTTCTGAAGTATGCACTGCTGAGCAACTTTACTGCTTATGTAATCTAACTCAGCAAGATCAGAATTTTGATTTTCCATTTCTTATGTGAATGACAACAGGAAAGAATTCCCTTAAATAAGGTAATTTTTAATTAGATCATTAAGAATCCTTAGTGTCATTACCTGCATACAGAGATACTGTGATTTGAAAAGACAATGAGAACATTCATGTCCATAAGTATTTATCAGGACAGTACTCATAAGAGTAAAGAATGCATGGTAGAGTCATAAACATGTGCTTATACATTTTTCAGAGAAATATCACTTATGCATTCTTACTTAGCTTCCATCCAGTAATGCTACAGAGCTATCTTTGCACTGATGGAGAACACATGACAGTTAAAGGATACATATTGGTAATTGTTAAAAGTTGATGGGACAGTTTTGCAGAAAATAACTCATTGATCATAACTATGTCTAAAGTCATTATCCAATCCCTAATAATTTTGTAGGAAAAATTATAATAATTTATTTAACAAAAGTCTATGGAATATTTCCAAGAATTTCACATAAGCATATTTAAGGAAAGGCTTATGAGGAAAGCTTATACTATGAAAAAAGGTTAGGTAATTACTGCAAGACAAGAGTTACCTCTGCATTTTGCAAAAAAAGAGACGAAAGTACACTAAAAAAGGACTGAGACTTTGTTTGTTTACTTGTTTTTCAAAACTTATTCCATTGCTTACAAACTTCGGCCAACCATACTTTATAATACATTATGTGTTCATTATAATTTTTAGTAAACAGTCAGTATGTGTTGTTAAAGATGCCCTGAAGAGTGAAATTCCAACTTTTTTACAGAATTTGTGTCAGTGGGTAGCCTTTTAATAACTGTAGTTTTGCAGCCTTTAATGTCAGCAACTTTGTTTATTAAATTTTTTTTCTAGTGTAAAGTACTTTGACTTTTTTGTTGCTTTTGCATTTGGGTATCTGGAGATGGGAATGGCTTAAAAATCTACAGATTTACACAACAGCTTGTGAAGAATTATTTATTTTGCTTCAGCCAAACAAAGGGTGAGGGTTTTTTTTTATTTTTTAGGTTATTATATTTATAATATGATAGCCATTTTAAACAAGCTAAAAGTTAGAGACAAGAACAGCAGTCTTGTTGGACTGATAATATAGTACCTTACCCTATATTCAATTATGCCTTTCTTGTTCCATTTCCAGAGAAGAGAGGATTTGATCCGACAGATTCCACAATTTGAGTTCCCACTGAGTTTAAAAGGAATTTTATACACAGAGAACCTACAACTGAAGTCACACATTCCTAAAGCCTGTGATCCACATAAAAGGGTGGGGAGACAACAGCAGCCAATATTTTAAAGGAAACATGGTGTATATTAAATGCTGAGTATTTCAAAGTTCATGCATTAGTCATTCATTATTCCTGCCTCTAGGTGTCCAAACGTTAGCCATCTAGTCTAAGATTCTCATCTAAATTTCTTCTGTTTGGGGAAAGAGAAAAAAAAATCTCCAGAGACAGATTGACCACCTTCTAATGACTTTAGAAAAGCTAAATAGTAAAATCTGAGAGTGTATTTCCATGCTATATTATTTTTCTAATGTCAAAGCCAGCCGACAAGATTTCTACCCTCGTGTGCTTGTTCCTGGTTCCACACAGCCATTTTTAGTCTCAGAATTTTGTTCAATTAAGTTTTTAGGGGAGGATTCCCAAGGAAGATTTGCTTTTGTTTATAACTTTCATCACTCCTAGTCCAGTTTGCATCACACTCAGACAAACAGTTAATTCAGCCGAAGCTGAGAATCACAGCACAAATGTCAGGACAGCCCAAGAAGTCTCTTAAGCTGCATTTGTCACTAGAGAAAACATAGAGTTGAGCCATGACTTGATAAATGGGAAGCACACAGTACCATGACTGTCAATGCTGTAGAAATTTATTTCGAAAATTTTTCTCTTCAAAGACTATCAAGAAGTGGCCAACTGTGCTTTTGTCAATCACTGTTGTCAATAGGCTTGATAAAGGAAGTACAGAACAAATGCAGTACATTCTAAGCAGAACTTTTGATGTCATTAGTCTATAAACTTTATTTTTCCTGCTAGGTCAGTCATGTACAACAACAGAAGTGATTAGTAAATATGAAAGAAAAAAACTGCCATTGTTAATTATACTTTGAATTGAGTGTGACAGAACTATCTTATGTTTGTGAAAAATCTAAACTTGGTGACTGTTTAACTAGAAAATAATTTCCTCTAAATTGAGTCCTGCTTTACACTCCTGCTGACTGCTACCACAAAATCCATCACTGACAGTGACTGCCACTCTTCTTCAGTCCCAAGGAATGATAGTATAACCCATTCTTTTTATTAGACCTCTGCAAGAGAGCACCCTTTCATTTTTAAAGACACTTTCATTTCCACCAATGTGGTTTCTTCAGAATACTTTTTATTACATGCTTGCGTCATAGAAGCATTACAAACCCTAAATAACATGTAATTGTATCAATGCATGTTTTGCAAATGCTTGACATTTAGCGATCTAAAAGATTTTCTGCTTTCAGCTGCATTACAGATTGTTCTAAAAAAGTTGGTCTGCTGTGGCATTTAGTTCTTCATTTAGCAGTCACTGAGTTTCTTCAGGTTGAAAATCCCACCCGCTGTCTTTTACACAGCATCTGGTGTATAGTAGAATCACTCAACAATTTCTTAGAGATACTTCTTTTTTTTTAATTTATCAGGTTTATTTGTATAATATGAGTCAATTAAATTTGCGTAGAGCAGATCTCTGCTATTGGGATTCTCTTCTCTGAGTCTTTCAATTTCCCCATAGGGTTTTAATACCTGATGATGATTGTTTTTTGTAATTAAGATTTAAGTACCCAATCCCCCAAGACTTGTCATACAGAGAGCTGCCACTCAAGCATTCAGCAACTCTTTCAGGCGCACCCTCTCTTTGTCACAGTCTTTTTCAAGCATCCGAGAGTTTAGTAGAAAGCCTTTTGTTGAGCAGTACTGTATTTCATCCCACATATTTTGCTAATCCACACCATACCCTAGCTCCAGTTTACCTCAAACTACTAAAAGGGCAAAGTGATAATGTCTCTTTTAGCAGCTGCCAACAGCATGCCATGGGAATGAAGAAGGCTTCCATTTGACTGAGTAAAATGAGAGACTGCCCTGTCAATTCCACAGCTTATTCATACTCTAAAAAGTATAAAAAGATTTAGTAGCCTAAAAATCAAAGTTACGGATACAGTTTTGGTTCTTACACAGGTTTACAACTCATAAAACAAGAGACATGGGGCCAAGGTCAGAATGTTTTTGTTTGTTCTCTTTTCCCCCCATTGTTTCAGTCAAAACATGAAGAGAGGCAGGGCAGACGCACTCAACAGCAGCAATATGCAAAGGGAACTAGAGGTCAGTGAATCTGTATGAAATCGTGATCAGCGATGCCAATCATGGTTCCATACCACATAATTTTGCTTCTGATACACTAAATAACACTTAAATGCTAAAATAAGATGTATAGAAAAGCATCTCTGTTGAAGTACTGTTCCAGCCACAAGGAGAACAGAGGTCATCAGCACCCAGGAGTAGAGGCCTGGATTCATCCTTCCTTCCCTGAGGTCCCCAGTTGTGCCAGGAACATAAGCTGTGTCTAATTAGCTAGCAGTGTAGCACAACAAGAATGTATCACTAAGCAAAACAGACCGCACTGCAGACCTGGCATCCACGCTGTACACATCTTGGGAGGTTTTACTTCCAATTAGCTCTAGAATAGTCCTGCAGACTAAATACCCACTAGTATTCGGATCACATTAGGTTAGTTTCTAGTGTGCAACTCTTGGTTTACTTTCATCCAAAAGGAAGCCAATCATGTGGGGTGGTACTATATTGTGGTTTGAACCAGACCTGTAAGTGTAAGGTTCTTTTCAGAAGTGCACTCCTGATCAAAAGTGAAAAGCTAACGAAGGCACTCCCATACTATTCAAAAGGCTAGAGAGCACACATATCAAGGGAAAAAAAAAAGAAAAAAAAAAACAACTATCTTTTTAAATCTCTTAAACTTGGATCCCTGCAGACACTGTGGCTGTGTCATCAGTATCAGCCTTTTAAAATCCCCAAATAGAGTATTAATAAAGAATTTCAAAGTAGCTAGACTGATTTAATATATCCCTTCCTGTTTTACTTTTAATTTACCATGCCACTAATCTATCAATCTAATCCTGCACTCATAATTATTTGTTGACTTTAGTAGAGAGAATTAATTCTTTACATCTTTCAGGCTCTTTAAATGATAATATATTTCAAATTTAAAATTACCATCAGGGTAGCAGGGCTCCAGGGGAATGCATGAAAACACCTCCTTTTGTTTGATAGAACCTTTAGACATATCACATGCTACTCTTAATGAGTTGCCTTTATCCAGATTAGATTTAGAAAAACACATTTTTTTTTTTTTTTTTGGTCACAGATTTTGCAAACAGAGGGTATCTAATTAGAAACAAGTTACATATTCAGCACTTAGTGCGAGTGCTTTAGTAGCAATGTGATAAAAAACTAAGAATAACCCAGGGGAGATCCAGAGAATTTGTGCCAACAGTGTTCGTGGCTTCACAAAGCACTCAGTCACAAACTGTCAAAGAGAAAAAAAAATGTATGTAAGTTTGTGTATAATATATTTTGTTGAAAATATGCTAAATAGCATAGCATATGATTTATCTTAATTGTCATTCTCTTCAGCAGAGTGTGTCATTGATCTTACTTTTCTTCCCAATGCATAAAACTTGTCTTTGTTATTTCACTGTGTATTAGTTGCTGGCTCAGTCCTAGGTTCAGTCCTAAACTATTGTAAATGCTGTTTACATGTTCATTTAATATAACGTACAAAGCAGAAAAATCAGAAGTCTAGATAAAAATCCTTATCTTTAAATAGATGTGTTACTCTTTCAACTATCTGCACCATTGTCATCCAGGAAAGTAGCCTATCTAAACTATCCAAATCAAAATAATTCGTTTCAGACAGCCTTTATTTTATATAGGCCTGTCCACTGAAGCAGCAAGAATGGAATTCTTCTCACCTGTTTTTAAATGTTTATGTATGACTGAACCGTCTTCTCATACACAGCCTATAGAGACTTGTAAGGTCTTTTTTCATCTGTTCCTATTATGAATGTCCATCCCAGCAAAAAGATGAACTGCACTCATTACTCTACATGTAGTTATATAGAAAGCAGCTATAAGGAAAAAGAGCTCACATGCTCCTGCCTAACTAGAGATTTCTAAATTTTTAGACAAATGAAAACTAGTCAAAAAGCTGTCTCTGAAGTGCAGCTGCTGCAGCAGCGAGGCTTTGAGCCACAACAAGATCACAGCAAACTCTTTGGCATTCTAGATGTGATTCAATATCAAATAATTAAAAATGCTTTGGTAATGTATTAAAAAAAGGAGGAAGCTGACATTATTTTCCATGAAAGGGCAGGCTTTATTAGTTTGCTTTTAGGGTTACTCTTCTTGAAGAATTAAATTAATCTAGAGGATGACTTGAAAAGAGTCAAGACAAGTCCTGAAATAAAAAAAATTGAAACCAATAGTGGATATGGAAAAATTAAGAGAAAATTAAGAAAATTAAGAAAAATATATTTTCATGTTAATTCATTCATGACAACATATTTTCTTTTTAATTAATTAAAACTTTGTTACTCAATGTGACTATATTTTTATTTATTTGTCATTGTTTAAAAGTGTAACCTAAAATGCTTACTTAGCATATATAACCCAAAGCACACACCCTTTGTATTTGTGCATAGGTACTGTGCAAGCATTGATAAGGATGGAAATATTATATTCAAGATATTTGCCTGAGGAAAAGGAACAGCATTTTTCTCTTTTAAATATTACATAAGATAACCTGTGCTTATTTCAAAGTTCAAATTAATGATCAGTGCAAATTTCTTCTGAAAAATAAAAATAAAAAATCAGAAAAAAATAAACCTCTATTAGATTTTGCTTATCTAGAGTTTAAAATAGTTTAGCAGTTTATACCAAATTAGAAGCATCAACTGCCTAATCCTGTATAACTATCCATATTTTCCCTGTTACATGTTTAAAAATAAATGTAGCACTAAACCTGTTTCACATCACCTGGCTGTGCATTTCAGGTGACAGAATGGCAAAACAGTGGATGGCAACATACAAAACACATTCATAAGCTTCGAAAAGATCAAAATAAGACCCTCTAATGCAAAATGAAAATTCTTTTTGTGAAATCCATTTTTTAATGTGGAATATACATCTTTTATTGTACAGCCTGAATGGTTTTGGTTTGTTGGGTTTTTTTCCCCCTACAGATGGTCTTTATGGAAATATGGTAAGACCCTAAATATATGATGCATAAAGTTAACACTCAGTTCCTACAACTTCATTTCCAGTCTTCTGTAGCTCCACAGAAGAGTAAAAAGTAATGAAACAGGAAAGCCTTTTAAATTAAAACCATTGCTGTTTTGTAACTTAACATATCTTTTCACCTCAGTGTAATTTCACCATGTGAAACATAACAAAGAGCTATAACTAAAAATTCCAACCTCTTATAACTTAGTGTTATGAGAAAATATTTGAGTTTTCTCTTAGGCAGTCCAGAACTAATTCTCACAATTAAGGTCTTGCTCAATTGGTACTGAAGTATGTGAAAGACAAAAACTTCACAACAGATAAAAACACACCAAGAAATTTAATTTACAGAACAGTTATTGTAAAATAAACTAAATGTTAGAAGTGCTTAGGCAATACAACTGTCTTCAGGTAAAACATTCTGCCAGAGTTACTTATGTAACAAGCAGAGTTAATCTTACCAGGAGATTTTAAAGATTAAGAAAGATTTAAGAGGCTGTTCTAGAGCCTTAACAGGAAAAAGGTTGTATATGTCTAATGTTTTTTCCTCACAATTTCCTGAAAAGTCTTAAGGCTATTGATGATTGAATCTAAATATTTCCAAAACTTTATGATACCTCAAATCTAAATCTTGCACATTTATGACCCCCCCCCCCCAAAAAAAAGCAAATTATTTTCATGCTGCTGAAGTAAATACATTAATTAACTCTTAAAATATTTGAAATCCGTTTTCTGCCAAAAGCTGAGGAAGGTGAAATGGGAGACTGGAAATGTGCTGGTTTACTCCTCCGGAAGAGGAGTATTAGAAGTTTTAATCTGTTTATCCTCTTTACTCGTCCTCGGTGGTCCTTTTGGGTACTGTTAGAAACAAGACATTAGGCTGCATAGTTGAATTAGTATGACCATTCATATTTCTTTATGTTCCTACCACATTTTGGATTATATCAAGTGAAGCAAGGTTTTGTAGGGACAGACAATCTTGTTGGTGTACCAGATGTAGAAGTTTGAACACACTTTGTGTACACAAGACCTTTTTCAGAAGCTTTGAAAAAGTTTTGAGCACTCAAAAGCTTCTTCAGAAGCAAAATGCTTCAAAGTAAATATAATTTAAGAATAACTGTTCTAAGTTGAAATCACACAAAAGGGTGGTTAGTAGCTGAAGCTGAGGGATAAGTTAGGAAGGGAAGAGAGAGAAACTAGATGAAACATTAGTGAGCTAGATGGAATTTATTCAAATATTCCTTTCCAACATAACTTGTAGGGTCATCTGCCCCAGGTTAGGCATTTAGTTATTCTGATATCTCTTACAAGCACTTCTGGATGGCAATACACTGACCTATGTTAGCATGAGATGAGAGTCCTTCTGATTATATATACCTAATTTTTAGACAGGAAATTGAAATGCCTCTTGTAAAGTATGCACCTTATTTGGTATTCTCAATTCTTTCCTTCACACAACAGACATAAAAAAGACCACAGCAGTAAAGAAACTGTTTCCCTATCCCTTTTAAGCTTTAACAGCATTAAAAAAAGTTCTGTATTTAGAAAATACAAAATTCTCTGAATCAAATAACAGGTGGAAAATGATGTTTTTCTTGTATTAAAATAGTCTCTCTTCCTAACATAAAGTATCTAATGAAGAAAAGTATTTAAGAAAACAAGATTAAAGTTTTTGCTTTACAGAAGTAGACCTGAAAACTTGAACTTTGGTATCATCTGTTCCAAGCAAGCTTCTGGGTTACTGGTTCCTGGAGAATGAGCACAACTTTCTTTTGTAATTCAGTTCCCTAAGAGAGCTTTTTACTGTGACATATATTTTATATGATGAAGTCTAAGGCACTGATAAAATAGGAGAGTTTCAGATTTTCTAGGGCTTTACAAAAGAGACAATATAGCCTCATATGCAGCAGGGCCCTGGCCAGGATCACCATACGGGGAAGTTCAGCTGCTGAAGCTTCTTTCTCTAACCCTTATGAATCATTGCAAGTCAGATATAAATTTTGCTATCTTTAAATAGATACTAGAGATTCTGACCTCTTTTTAGTACATGGAAGAACTCTGTAATAGCAATAATAATTCTTGCTTGTAATACGAGTGCAAAAATTATAGGCCATATTTGCGTTCCAGGATATGAATGTTTTTGATGTCCCTGACAACAGAAGTGTGTAAAGATAATTTACTTCCTACGTGAATAAAAAGTACTAATACAAAGTATTTCCTTTCCTAGGCAGCACAATGGATGTCCTAGCTATCAGAAGACTGACCTAGTTGATTGACATGCAGGTAATGTTTTTCTGACAGTCACCATTATATAGGGAGACCTTGAACATTATTTGAATTATCCTTTGAGAATTCAGTTTTGATAGAATTGGCATCATGCTCAAAAACTCTATTGTGCGTAAGAACAAATATTCTGGTTTCAAACAATTTCTCTGGTATAACATATTATTAGTTCTTATGAATCTGAAATGAAAAAAAAAGAGAAAAAAACAAAAAGAAAAAAGAAACTCTGGAATCTTCAATTCTCCACCACACTGAAAACTGTTGGAACCAGATAAGTAAATTCATTTTCAGGACATTTCAGATTCAACCTTAAAATTCCAAGAGCCTTACAAGTCTGAGGAATAATGTAGCTAGCAAGATTTTAATGGAATTGTTGAACAAAAAAGTGTCAAAAAATACTCCTGTTCTCAAAGTGATCTTCTCCAATTCTTTCTGTCTTTAAAACACATGTAGATGTTGTACCTTCAAGAGTATTCACAGGAGATGGCAGCAAATTTGTTGTCTTTGAGACATGTGATGTACGTACTTCTAAGTCACCAAATGAAAAGCCAAGAAATATAAACACATAATTTCCCTCCTTCCCTTACCCCCCCGAGTCAGTTTAGTGAATACTTTGAGGAGAAAAGGTACTCAAGCATGATGGCAAATGATTCAGACATTCTTAAACACTGGAGACTTACATCTAATTTCCAAAGTCTGTCACTCAGAAACTTTAATTACAATGTTAGGAAATTAGCACTTTGCATACTGTAACATAATTCCCAATAGTACTGTGAAACTATATCCTGCCATTGATCTGGTCCGCACATGTAATGATGGCAGAATATGTTATTAAATAAGAAGTGAATATTTAATTGTTTACACAGTGAATAGCACATTTTAAATGCCACTACAATATAAATTGTTACAATAAAATTGTAGTTAGAGAAGCAGTAGCTTAAAAAAAGATCAGTCTTGTTCAAAACAGGATGGACATAATATTTCAGTAGTTTAGTAGATCTATACAGTTGTATGCTATAATAAGTTCTGTTATTCAGGAAAGCATTACATGGAATTTAAAAATGAAATATTTTTTGAAAATTAAAATAGATACGTGCAAATGTATCACTCAATACAATTTACTTAAATGAAATATTCTGCTATTAATATGTGAAACTAAGTTATTTTTTCCCCAATATTGCAGGCCTTTTTAATATATTCCTAGCCTTGTGCAAACAGATAGAACTTAAAACTATTTCTTGTAAGAAGATGTCAGGTAGACATGATCTTCTAGTAATCTCCAAAGAAAACAACAAAATGGAAGCATGCATTCATTAAATCTATTCCTACAACTCGAAGCACATTTGCAAAATGGTGGTATTATTTAACACTTCATACAGTCTAAAATTCTGTGCCTTTTCTTTTCAGTCTTTCGTCCACTTTCCTGAAAAAGGTAATAAAAAAGCAAGAGAAGCAAGACTGTGGAAAAACTATAACAAACTTGCTCACTGCAGTATTTAATGGGAAAATGACCAAACAGAAGTGGAGAGAGGGTAATGAAACCCAAAGCTATGAGAAAATGATGAAAGACATTAAACACTCTGACGTTGTGTAACGACTGTGGGGAGTCAAAGATCTTACTGCTGGAAACACATACATCTGAACTACAGCAATACTTCCATACTGCTGTAATCCATTTCCTTCACATTGTTTCACTCTGCATGGGAGGAACTAGTTATAACCTTTTTTTATGTTGTGTGAGGCATCACATTAAAATACAATTATGTGTTTGTGGGTTCAATTTAAAAAAAAGACCTATGGTTTAACGCTGCCTGGAGCAGGCTGACAGACATGTAAGTGGAGAATACATGGGGGAAAGAGGAACATTAAACACACACAAAAAAGTATTTTTGAAGTATGAACAACATTTATCTTTGATTCAAAACAGCTTTGTTAGATTGCAGGTGACAAAAAGGGGCTGTACTGCTGGGCAAACACTTCATTATGAATTTTATTTCCTATGTTTTGTAGTCTTTGCTATTGGCATCTTTCAACCTAGTTCTAATGACTTGAAATAAGAATAGAGTTCTCAAAAAAAAGTACAGCAATGGATGAAAGTTTCAAGAATATAATTAATTCTTAACTTTGTCATATACCCATCCTGTGCCTCATACTCTCCCTCTGAAAATAAATATCCTTGTTATTTCATTCTTATTCTTCTTGTTACAATTGTTGTTGTTATTATTATTATGTTTTAGATAAACTTTAGTGGAATTGCATTTTATAGCTTTTAGAGCACAGAAAACAAGAGTTTTCCTTAGGAATATCTATCAGAAAATATCAATGTTGGAAAGTTCCAGTTTAACTCATAAAGAATTCCATGTGCTTTCCTGTATCCATTTTTGTTGCAGTTTTACTGATGAGAAAAAAATGCATTTCTTCCTCCTCTTCTTCAAAACTGACTATCTAGATGTATTCAGAGATAAGTGACAAGATGCTGAGTATATATTCATTAAACATATAATAAACATGTGCATGTAGTCATTAGAAAAGAACAAATATCAGATTTTGCACCTGGGATAGTGTAATCCTGGTGTACGTGTAGACTGCAGGGCAAGATGTTGGAGTGCAGCCCTGTAGAAAGGGAGCTGGGGGTTTTGGTTGATTGCAAACTCAATATAAGTCAACAATGTGCCCTGGTGGCCAAAAGGGCCAACTGCATCCTGTGGTGCATCAAGCACAGCATAGCCAGCCAGTGGAAAGAAGTGGTTGTCCCACTATACTCAGCACTGGTTGGCCTCACCTTGAGTCCTGTGTGCAGTTTTGGGCTCCACAATGTAAGAAGGATATAAAAATATTAGAATGTGTCTAAAGGAGGGCAACAAAGATGGTGAAAGGACCAGAGGGCATGACTTAAGAGGAGCAGCTGAGAAGACTAGGTTTGTTCAGCCTAGAGAAGAGGAGACTGAGAAGTGACCTCATTGCTGTCTACAACTTCCTCATGAGGGGGAGAGGGGAGGGAGGTGCTGATCTCTTCTCTCTGGTGTCCATTGTCTGGACACAAGGGTATGGCTTAAAGCTGTATCAAGGAAAGTCCAAGTTGGATATTAGGAAAAAGTTCTTCACTGACGGTGTGGTCAAGCACTGGAACAAGATCCTCAGGGAAGTGGTCATGGCCCCAAGTGTGTCAGTGTTCAAGAAGCATTTGGACAATGCTCTGAGATATATGGTTTAACTCTTAGGTTGCCCTGTGTAGAGACAGGAGTTGGACTCGATCCTTGTAGGTCGCTTCCAACTCAGGAAGTTCTATAATTCTGTGAATTATTATTAGAAAGACATGTTAGGGGAAATTATCTTATGTTATCTTGCAAAACATGTCCAGTGCTTATGGGTGGCACATTTCTCCTCCAATAAAGTTGAAATAAATTTGTGTAATTCAGTAAGATGTCAGAATGTAAACCAATTTAATTGTTATAGACCTAGATAGAGTGAACTGTAACAACAGGTAAAATCTTTAATTTAGTGACATGAGATTTACTTGCGTTAGTGTAACTCATTGATGTTGAAATTGACAGTGCCATATTACCTTCAAATCCTTTAACACATGTATTTACCATGGGCATCTCTAAAAAGCATAGTATGTTTGGATTTTGAAGCATACATTTGGAGGAAAGGGTAACAAAACTGAAATGATACCCTGTATATTTAGGTGTCAGAAAAATAAAAGCTTTCAAAAAATACATCTCAGCTGCTATATTTCCGTTTGCAGTGATGATGAGAAAAATAAGTGTTGCAAAATATTATGGAAACAAAAAGCTAAAAATATTGAAAGGTAAAGAAAAAGGCTAAGAAAAGTGTCAAAAAATAGGCTAGATGAGGCTAAGTTGTAAATAATTCTTCTAAGATTTCATTGCAGATGAAATAAAAATACCCAGTGAAATTTGACTAAATTTCCTACACACTAAGCACACATAGGGTCCTATAAGGTATGCTATGAGATTCTATGAGTTAAAGCAGTACTCCCTGGGATGGCTTCAAGAATCAGAGCTGTAGATCCAACTCCTGCCAAACTCTGTTGTCATTAAGTTTTGCCCCATAGAAGAATAAACTACCCTTCTACCTTTCCTGGATACTCAGCTTTTAAAATGCCCATGAAAAATTACAAATGTGGCTGTGTAGGTAAGTAGACAATATTCATTTCTGAAGTTCTTTTCTTGTTGGCAGACAGGGAAGGGGAAAGTCAGTTAATAACTAATGATTAATGATGACACATTTAAAAAAAGGATTTTAGCATAGGAAAAAATCACAGTGGAAAGGACTTTACTGGGAAGTGGCAAGGAACATGTTTCTTTTTATAAAGGAAACAGATGTTCTGTAGTGAGCAAATGTAACTTAAAAATTGTACTTTCCAACCCAGAGACTAGTGCTTGGGCAAACAGACCACCTGAATAGCAAGAAATCATCTTTCAAACAGAGACATGAGCAAAAACCAGACATTAATTATCCTGATTTCACAGATGGCTCTAGTAAAGCCATAAAATTTTACTTGGTATTTTAAAAATCTTTTTTATTTTACCAATTATTTTAACTTTTTTTTTTTTTCCCCCAGGATTCCACATTCTGCCAAAAACTTATACGTAATATGTAAATCTATTGGAATGTTATTAAGGGAGAAAATTTAATTTCATAAAGGAGATTTCCACTTTTCTGCTTTATAGATAGAAATCAAAAAGCAGTTAATATTTCGTCTTTTCTACAATCCCCGATTCCTTTCTACACTTTTGTTGACGTTGTGCAGGAGATATGGAATTATTTCTTGTACTGCCACAACTCCCATGAAGTCAGACTAAATGGAATTGTTCTTGCTTACTTTAAGATTGAATTCGGTTGCTAATATTTAGTTCAATTGAATGTAAGCAGGCTTTCCTTCTTTGATTCCTTGTACATTACAAAAGAGGCAACTTACTACTAGCATTACTTTTGGGAAAGTTCTTTGTTTTAACATTTCAGTGATTCTATCTACTATTATTACAACTAAAGAACATGAAAAATTGTAAAATAACATTGAATGAAAATAGGGTGGTAGACTAAACAATTTTTCTTCTTTTTTTTTTCTTTAAATTCCAAAATAAACCACTTCTCTAACATACCTGTATATATGCTAATTTCTATTGTATTAACTCAATTATTTTTCTACAGGTAAAAGTATGCATTTTTTTCATTATATGGAAACTCCAGAGTATAAGATCAGCTCATTTACACATTTGTGTTCTTTTTTATTGCATTTATGATACTAGAATCCTATATGGCATAAATTAGCCTGACTGAAAATATCTAAGAATCTCTTCATTTATGTATGTGATGATGTGAATCTCAAGTGCCTCCTGGCTTTGGAGTTATGCTTGGATTGTTTCTGTATATTGGCTAGTTAAGCTATGTTTACTATGATGCCTGAATGAAATAATAAATTACAAAGATGTAATACTGATGCCTGTTGATATAAGCTTTTATTCAATACCAGGGATGTTCTAGGTAGCAGTCAAACTGCTCCTTACTTTCCAAACTGAATACTGCATACCACCTGCCTTTAGATATAATTATTCCATATAATTGTTTCTGTCAAGAATAAATGAAGCCTTAAAAGAAAAACGCAATCATTACAAGCAACAGAGCCTGAGTTATATACTACAGTGATCCTTTTGCTCTCCTTTTATCCAAAGTTGCTATTAATGAATGGGAAAGGTGACAGAAGTTGCAAGTGATTACACATGAAAATATCTACACAAGTAAACTACCTTGGTGCAGTTTTAAATTTCTTTCTGTTGCTAGGTGAATATCCACTAAATGGTATTTCTTTTCATTTAATTTGTTCAGCATGAGTGGAAGCACGCTGCAGAGGCTAAGCCAGGATGAAATCCAGGAGTCAGGTAACATGATCTTTAAGCAAACACTATTGTCCATTTATGGAAAAAAAAATCTTGTTCTTCTTAGGCATGCATATCTGCCTTACATATATCTGCACTCAGTTTCCACTTTCAGGAAATAAAGTCTCATTTTATTTATGTATTTATTTATTTAAAGACTACATCTGCATAATGGATGACCACAGATAAAGATGAAGAAGAAAATAACATTACTTGCAGCCCCAAAAGCATTGTCTCAGATCTTTACATGTTTTCTATAGCTTATAATACATATAGAATTGGGATTCCAATGTGAAAGTAATATTTCACAACAGTTACTTAGCACCCACCAAATGGAAACTACCTTTTCATAAGCAAACCTATGACAGCATATGTCAATACTCCCTCTTCTCCCTGGAGTCTTCCCAGTTGTTCCTTGAGGAGATTCTTGCTTCACTAAAGCTTGTAGCCTGTTTTTCTGGGCAACGGCCCCAGTAGAGCCATCATCCACAGCTGGCGAAGTGTAGGCATAATTGACCATTTTTTTGTTTTGTTTTTGTCTGTCCCACTCCTATTTTGTCTTTTTTTTCCTGAAGAGTTTTGGTAAGACTACAGTCACATATAACTCTCATGATGTGAAAGAGGCCATTCCATGAAAAGCAATCTTCCTTCAATAGTTAAGTAGTACTTTTTCTGGGGTGCTTCCCAGTGCCTGCAATGGTAAGTCAGAGCTTCTAAACACTATTGACTGCTTTATTGTTAACGTGTGAATGGCAAATTCCCAAATTTTATGGCACAGCTTTAAAGTGCTAGAATTTTCAAGGAAATGGATTCCACAAGTAGTGTAACAAAATTTCCATATTTCAGTACTCAGCTACCTCTAAAGCAGTGCTATGCTAGAGAAACCTGAAGTAATTTTTATTTTTTTCATGATGGAGAGAAGGATGAATTATCATTGTGTGAGTGAAAATGAAGTATTATAAATAAAAATATCTTATTATCAGCTATGTTTACACCATCCTTCGTTGCATAAAAATGTTTGCATGTAAATTTAATTAAAATGGTTGAGAAGTATTACCCATGCATTAAGGTAGCAAATCTCCTAAATGTTCTGTCCTGCTCATCCACGGCACAAAGTTACACAGAGTTTTGTATCATAATTTCATAAATGTCTTCAAAATGCAATTTCATCTTCCTGTGAGAAATGGTCGTGATTTTTCATAGTATGTGTTACATCCACAAGCTGTAATCTGCAGTATTAACAAAGCAAAATTAATAATGTAAAAGATGACATGAGTCTTCTAATGGAGTGGAACTATTAAGATAGGATTAAGTTAATAATGATCTCAAAGAAGAATTTTTACCATTTAAGTTGAGAAGAAGTGGGACTTAATATTACTATTTCTCATTTTTAAAGAAACAATAATACTATTTCTTCATAAATATGATTACGTCGTGAATGCCAGAGAAATAGTTTAAAATTTAACATTATAATGATTTCAAGGTGATTTCTTTTTACAGGAAGAAGTCCTGTATTTGTACTTTTCCCCCATGTTTTCTAAACATGATCACATATTAGTTACAATTTTCTCTGAAAAATGAGACTTAATTATATTAAGAAGAAATGCTTCTTCTTGTAAGAGATGTGAAATACCACAGGTATCTCGTTTGCACTAATACTAAGATTGGAAACTCATTACCACTAAAAATGTCAGTTCTGATGAAGCATTTAAAAAAATTTCCAGAATCAAATTCAGAATGTCTTTACTAAGCTGTTTTATGGTAGAGTGTACCACTGGAAATGTGATGAGTCTTCATGTAAAAATGCTGATTTGAATTAGATTTAGAATATATGTCATCCTCAATTAGCCTTCCCTTCATCAAAATGATCTCACAAACACGGAGAATGAATCTTTATTTCCTCCTTTGCACATGGGAGGTCATTTGTCAGATTTAATATACTTCTACCTATGTCTTCCTACATGCTTTGAGTTCAAGATGGATGACTATGGACTTCATGGAAAAAAAGATATCACATCAGTAAGAACTTGAATTCTATTTTTATTAAATGTTGATTATATTTCACGTTTTATTCTGTAAATTATAGCAAAACTGATGAATCAATGATAAAGACATTGTGTGGAAATGAAAAATGCAAAAAGTTTTTAACATTTTCAAAACTAATTCCTGCACTGTAAGTTACTGCTGGTCCTTAAAAACTGACAAGACATAAATTTTGTAAAATCAGATATCCATATTTTCTTTAAGCACTAGATTGATGGGTATTATTCTGTTGTTGAAGTTTAACATCAGAACAATTACCTTTTACTTAAAATACTGTGCACTTTACAAACCATTTGACTTCTTGCACTTCCACAAAATATTGAGGCATAAGCAAAAAAATAGCTAAGAAATAAAAATGCTTTTAAAAGTGTTCTTGATAGGTGCTGGAACAGCAACTCTTCTTAATGTTTAGTAAGATATCTCCTTTAAAGACTATGGTTAAACCAAGAACTTTTAAAAGAAAATTTGGGTAGAGGAAAAACTTGAAATAAGCAATGAAGAAAAACAAAAAAAAAGCCAACCTAAAACAAAAAAAGCAAAGCCCAAACTGAAAACACATAAAAGAATACCCTGTGGATATGTAAAATAAGAAACGACACAGCTAGACTTGTGCAAGAGACTTGTACCTTGGTTAATCTGGAATGAGTGGAGATAAATTGAATTACATATGCTAATGATATGAAAATAGTTGATGTAAAGGAATGTCAGGATGGAAAAATGAGTTTATGTATGTGAAGAATTTTCATACTTCTTTGCTTTTAATAAGAATACTAAAAAAAATAAGTGTTCTTGTTCATATCGGTGTTCTTGTTCACATCAGTATTTTTTAATACTTTCTCTCCGTTCTATTCATGCTTGATTGAAGAAACAACAGACCATTAGGATTCCCCTTTTTATTAATGTGTTTGCATACAGCAGCTGCATCTCAGGGAAGGCAAAATGCATGAGCAATGTGAATTTAAATGTTAAATGTGTCTGGTTCAAAGATTTTACTTCACTTTGTGTTATTCATCTCTATCTTAGATGAATACTAGAGAATTGATATTAAGAGAAAATATGGATATAAAATTCACATTTAAATACATGTGCACTGGATAAAATTATTATCTAAATGCTGCATATTGTTAATGAAAAATATACAACTTTATGCCTATATTTTGTAGGAAAAAATATAAATGTACAAAAAAAAGTTTAATTTAAGCCTTTCTGCATCTTACAGTTAACAGTCACTGGTGCAAGTTTTAGACCATAGTCAAGATTTTTTATTTCCCTTAAACAGGTGATTTTAAGATTATGCTTTTATCCATAGTGAGATACTTAAATAGCCTCCAGTATCAGAAAAGCGGCTCTATTCCCACAACCAATTGTACAATTTAGTGCTAGTGTAAATGGGAAAATGTTGCTAACTAATTGTGTGATTTATTAGTGTAGATACCTATAATTTAATCAGATATGCAAATATTATCATTTGTAGTGACAGTTACTTGTGAATGTAATTATTTGCAGGTATAATAATGTGATGGCGGGTTCTCATATTGATGAGCCGAACATGAAGAATGCAGAGTATGAAAAAATGAAAATAAAATACAATTTCCCAAATTCTTTCCAAAACAATTTAAAAACTTCTTAACTTTTGATATCTAGTCCAAAATCTAAACTGAATGTTTGCTTTGTTCTGTTTTGCTTTTTTAGTTAGGCTTCTCCACTATCATGGGAACAAGAAGAAATAGAAACATGTGAGCAACAGTAAGACTAAAACTAAAAATTCTTATTTGTAAATTTATTTATAATAATATAATAATACTTTCTAATAATAATGTATATACATTAAAATTCCTAATTTTATGGAAACTACTTTTTATTGCTTTTCATCAGAATTTTTTTGGATGGTGGAAAATTACCTTGAAAACTTCTAAATTCATAGCACTTCCACAAAAATAACTTTGAATGGAATATTTAGGTTTTGGGTAAGTTTGAATTCTGGGCATGAATGAACATGGAATCACTTTCTTCTACCAACTGCACATATAGTATAATGAGAGAGTTTCTATTGCTCCATCTCTCTTTATCTGAACAACAACTGGAATAATCCATTGTGAGCTTACATCTTTGCTATCGGTAAGATGGTGTACTAAAAAGGACCTTGGATTGCAGTGATTGTGACAGATGAAAAGTAGTTAAGATAAACAGCACATCGCCTTTAATATATGATTTTTTACTAGGTCAGATCAAATCTCTGCCTTAAAATTACATCACTGAGTTAACCTTTGTCATTTCTAAACATAACCATAAACCAGCTTTAAAAATCAGGGGCCCAGTCTTCAGCTGGTGGAAATCAGCAAAGTCCCATTGAAATGTGTTTTTTGTAGGTCAGCTTCTTGTCTGATGTGTGTAAACTGGACATGACTAAATGAACTTATGCCTCAAGTGACTCTTCTATATTACTATGACCTGTCAGAAACAATTGCTTAAATTATAAGGCTGTGTTCAACAATAAAGTTTCTGTAGGCACAGCAACATCCTTTGGACTCTTGCTAGCACTGCAGGAAAGTTTTCTTCAGGAGTACTTCCAAAGGCATACATGCCTGGGTGCTCCATGTTATTTTGTTCTGAATTTTGTAAAACATTTTTAGGAACTTATGTTTGAGTTTGTGAATAATTCCTTAATTGCTAAACAGTAATAAATCTAACATGTAACTGCTAAATTGCAAGGTCAGCACTGTGAAGAATCATTAGACTCCATACAAACAGACTTATTTTCCTGTTTTATAACTGTGCCTCTGTATTCGGGGACTAAAGTGGCATTAAAAAACAGACATCCAAGACAATACCCCATACTTAAATTTGTATCACAGATTCACATTGGGTAACTTATTGTATTTTATATGTTCTAGCAGTGATTATCCTTAGGTAACTCTTGTCTCAAAATCTTTTTTAAAAATTGATTCTTTATTTTAGTACATATTGACTCTGATATTAGACCTACCAGTAGGAAATCATCAACAATTCTGGATTGGTATGGATAGTCAAAATAGAAGGAAATAATAGGAACTTGGACAAAGTACTGTGCAAACTTGGCATACGTATTGGACCATGATATCCACCTTACTAAGATAATTAATCTCAATCATATTGGTTAAAATAATCACATGGACAAAGATAAGCAGGATTTCCTGATCATTGTGTCTCTTAGTTAGGCTGAATTCCTGAAGATTATTGATGATACTGAGGCTCCTCAGGGCTGAAGCAATCACTGTTGTGAAATAAAATTGTGTACTCCAAGTTTGGACAACATGATCTCGTGTGCTGAATCTCTAGGCTTTTTCTGGAGCACATAGCACCTCATCAGAGAATGCAAGGAAATCCTCATAAGACAATATGGAGTTCATCTTCACTTCCTGCATGGGGGATTTTTTTTCCCCCATTTTAGTTTACATACAGCTGTTCTAGATTTCTAGACCAACATTTGAGAAAGGTGAGACACAGCAGCATATATGAGTACTTTCTTGGATAGAAGTCTGAATATGTCTAATGGAGGAATGACAATATTGACTTCAGAGGAACTGAAAACTTGAGTAAGTAAATGTTCATTTAGGCTTTTAAACTGTATTGCTTCCCTGCCCCGTTCCAAGACGACTGTCTTCAATCACCCTATTTTAGATACTGACTTTCCTTTTTATCTCTCTCTCTTTGGTACCTCCACTTGTTCAGGAGAGACAGCAGAGGAGACAGCTGTAGGATGGAAGGTAGTGGTCTCCTCTGGGAACTGGGCTCTGTGGCCAAAGAGAGCTCAGAACTCATTCATTCATTCATTTCCTGTGTGCTTGCTTTTGCCACCAGATTTTTCTGATGACTACTGTGTCTTTTCCAGTTTACTAGCTGACCATAATTTCTGTAAGATGTGACCATAACTGTTGTGCTTTGCACTGCAGGCAGTGCAGGCTGAACTGCATATTCTACCATCATATTTCCAGAAACAGCTATGCTTAGTTCAGAAATAACTTATCAAGGATGACAGAATTTTTAATCAGAGTTTTCATTATAAAAACTAGTACTGGGTAAGATTCTCATTCACCAAATTCACAGGACTTTCAATCAGTAAAAGATCTGCAGGGTATATTTCCTACCTTGTAGATATGATGTGTGCCATGTGGTGGTGACTCTAATTTTCCGTGACCACTGCACTGACTGATATCACATTATGCTTTGTTAGATGGAGTACACATCAGGGAAGAAGTTAGGATGAGTTCATATTGGAGAATAGCTTTACTAGGTCAGATTCTCCAGTCATTTAAGTTAAATTTGTCCTCTTGTCCCATACCAGGACTGGATGTGATTAGCTCATGGATAACCCCCCACTGGGAGGAAATAAAATGAATGAGCTGTCGAACTCTAATCACTCTTCAAAAAAAAAAAAAAAAAACGAATCTATTTTAGAAATGCATTTATCCAAATTATAGTAGTGAAGAATTCCCCAAAGCTTTTAACTGAATAAATATTTTCCTATTTGTTTAAAATTTAAGAACAATGTGTTTATAAGCTAGGATATGTTTTCTTTACTTTCTGAAATGAATTACATACTGCAAACTTTAAGCTTTTACAACATCTATGAAATAAGTCTCCACCCAGACATTTTACTGTGGCTTTATCTCCTTACATTTTTACCTGTTACTCGATATAATTTCATCGTGTCTGTAATGATAAGGTTGAAAAAATAACCTTTATGATACCAGATGGATTCTAATTCTCAAAAATCTCTGGTGATGGCACATTCATATTGACATTTATACTGACTCCATTTATGACAGAATGAAGGTGATGAACGGGCCCATGCAAGAGGTCACCTTGTGTCAAAGCTGGTATACAGTCTGTCAAACACAGTGAATATAAGGCTGCTAATGAGGAATTAACTAGACAGAATGTGGCCATTTTACTGTTTTCATGCAATCCAAACCTGTTAAACAATGCTAATCAGGTGTTTATTAAGTGAAACCATTATGCCAAACTTGCTGCAGACCCCACCATATGTCAAAGAGGTTGTAAAGTATTATTCATCAGATTTAAAGCTGATTAATAAGTCATTTAATAGTGAACTTTTCTTTTCTTAGCCTCTAGCTAAGCATATGTACCAAGGTTAAACTAACACATACATGGGTTTGAAAGTAAAGTTTCTGTTAAAAAGAAAGAAAATCCTTAACTGCTTCATGAAAGTTCTGATACCTGAAAAGCTTTCAGGAGGAGGAAGCATATTTTCTTTTATTTTCAGATAAAAATGTAGCCAAAAAAAGGGCATACTAATATAAAATGAACAAGACAACTAGGAGACTATATACATTTTCAGATAGAGGAATAAAATTTACAAATACTAAACATAATAAATATGAGCCTTACTGCTCACATCTATTTCACTATCTTTCCTATACTTGTTACTTACACATTATTGCAGCAAAATGAACGCTACAGAACCATCTTGGCTACAGTGAAAGCAAAGAGTTTGTGAAATATTAAGCAGAACTGAAATACAGCTATCAAAAATCTGCTCAGTCCATGTCAGGGAGCAATAAAGGTAAAGGTATTGAGGTAGTTGTAAATATTAATAGTATAATGAACAATGAAAGTCTGAAGGGAGAACTAAAATATGTGCTATGAACAACAGTTGGGTTCAGATAATCTGGAGATGATAGCCAACATTTCTTCAGTAAATAATCACTAAACCTGATGATATTTTAAACTTGTTTTTACAAGTAGAGAGGACATTACAGAGAAACTATCCATGAAATCTTGTATTCATACTTAGTCAGGTATTAGTTTGCTTAAATTAAAAGGCTGAATAAATACAAAACTGTAATTAGTATTCTAATTTCCAAAAATGAAAAATAAAGAAACTTGGAGGACTATTGTCGTGGTTTAACCCCAGCCGGCAACTAAGCACCACACAGCCGATTCTCTCACTATCCCCCTCGGTGGGATGGGGGAGAGAATTGGAAGGGTAAAAGGGAGAAAACTCGTGGGTTGAGATAAGAACAGTTTAATAATTGAAGTAAAATAAATTAGAACAGTTAAATAGGCAAAGCAAAAACCGTGCACGCAAGCAAAACAAACCAAGGAATTCATTCACTACTTCCCATCGGCAGGCAGGTGTTCAGCCATCCCCAGGAAAGCAGGGCTCCATCACGCGTAACTGTTACTTGGAAAGACAAACGCCATCACGCCCAATGTCGTCATCGTCCGTCCGCCCCGCTTCCTGCTTCTTCCCCCAGCTTATATACGGAGCATGACTTCATATGGTATGGAATAGCCCTTTGGCCAGTCTGGGTCAGCTGTCCTGGCTGTGCCCCCTCCCAGCTTCTTGTGCACCCGGCAGAGCAGGGGAAGCTGAAAAGTCCTTGACCAGTGTGAGCGTCACTTAGCTCCTATTTAGCAACAGCTTAGCACTACTTAGCAAGAACCAAAGCATCAGTGTATTATCGACATTGTTTTCATCCTAAATACAAAACACAGCCCCATACCGGCTACCTAGACGAAAATTAACTCTATCCCAGCTGAAACCAGGACAACTATAAATCAGCTAGACAAAACAGAAAACCATTTAAAGGTGGAGAAGGCTCCAAACCATGAGAAAAAATATTGCCGTGGAGGCTTATAGATATAACCGGATGATAAACCACCTATAAAAGGAAATTTAAAGGCTCCTTGGACAGCGTACAAAGAATAGAAAACAGAACTAATTACAAAGAATAAAACTTTTCAGAGATCAAGATATAACAGGATAAAAAGAATTGCTAAAAGGTAAACTGAATTAAAACTTTGAAAAAAAAACCCCAACATTGTATGATAAAACACAAGAAGTCAAAAAAGGTGGTCACTTTGCAGAGAACATGAGTTAGAACTTAAAGTTAAGTATGGTGCAAAGACAAATGCATTACCTCAGCTTGCAGAAATGGCAGTGATGTGCAATGTGGAAGTAAAGGATTAACTGATGATGTTGAAGGTGGGTATGTAACTGTGCCAAATCTACATGGACGCATTCCAGCCCAGTAAATGTTCCCGTGAGGCTCTGTCACACTTTCAAGCCAGAAATACTACAGGAGTCAGCACGGCATTTGAAACGACAGTGAAACAGAACATCCTTTCTGTGATGAGATAGAGTGAGCTTTTAAAGTATCAGGCTGCAGACAGGCTGACATATACTTTGACATACATCTCATTGGAATATAAACTAAGAGCTTCCTAATGAAATGTGCCAATGTTATAAAGCTGGGAAATATTGCCAATATAGGATCAGAATATTGTATGGCAGGAAATAATGACAAATCAGGTTGGAGTAATAGAAACAGAATGGAAGAGTTCAAAGTACTTAGAGACTAATAGCAAGAATGACTGCTATAAGCAGTAAATTCATCATCTGATAAAGCTCACCTACATCACAAAATGCATTGCTTATGGTTTGGCATAAAATAGTTAGCTTGTCTCAAAAAGAGATGAGCATCTGGACAGTGAAGAGCTAAGATATTTTCAACTCACTCCAGAAGCTATTCTCTGGCACTGTTACAGAATAAGACCGCCAAATTCAGCTCACCCCATGTTATATATGCTGCTCCATTGCTGTCACAGCAGCATTATCAAGTACTTAATATGCTTTCATATCAGTTTTGAGGCATGTGACAAGTCTTCAATATTACCTTTTAAAAGCACAAATCTTGTTGACTATGACATAACACTAATACCCAGGTGCTTTGGGCTGAAAAAATGCCCTACCCCACCCCCAAAAAAGAAAAGAATAAAGACACACACTGTGGGTTAAGGAGTGTTCAATGTGTGCATACCAAATCCAGTGTAGAATGGATTAGCCCTGAAGACTTAGTCTGGACATAAGAGTTTGTTTCTTGAAGGAGATTTAACTCTGGAGACATAGCATAGGTGTATTAACTAAAGTTAGGATGCACCAAGAAAAGCTTTCCAATGAAGACAGAGAATCATTTATTCACATGAGATACTAGTGAAGATTCTTCTGAAATACCTATTTAACTCACCTTCTTTAAAAACCCAACTGAATTATTATTGGCCAAACTAAAAACCTACTACAAGAAAATATTGAGTTTAGGCTAATAAATTGAATACAGAAAAATATATATGTCAATTTTTTATATGCAAGTTAACAAAAATGGGGAGGGGAAGACATTAAAGATAAAGATAAAGATAAAGATAAAGATAAAGATAAAGATAAAGATAAGGATATAAAGATAAAGATAGAGATAAAGATAAAGATAAGATAAAGATAAAGATAAAGATAAAGATAAAGATAAAGATAAAGATAAAGATAAAGATAAAGATAAAGATAAAGATAAAGATAAAGATGATAAAGATAAAGATAAAAATAAAGGCAGTTGTTGCCACAACAATTAGTGAATATGCATTAATTTTAAACAAGGTGTATTGGGTTTGCATGTCAAGATTTTGGTATCGGGGGGCTACAGGGGTGGCTTCTGTGAGAAGCTACTAGAAGCTTCTCCTATGGCCAACAGAGCCAATGTCAGTGGATGGTGGTAGCACCTCTGTGATAACATATTTAAGAAGGGGGAAAAAAACCTGCTGTGCAGCAGCAGCCAGGAGAGAGTGATAATATGTGAGATAAACAACCCTGCAGACACCAAGGTCAGTGAAGAAGGAAGGGGAGGAGGTGCTCCAGGCACCACAGCAGAGATTCCCCTGCAGCCCATGGTGAAGACCACAGTGAGGCGGACTGTCCCCCTGCAGCTCATGGAGGTTAAGGGTGGAGCAGATATCCACCTGCAGCCTGTGGAGGACCCCACGCCAGAGCAGGTGGATGCCCAAAGAAGGCTGTGATCTTGTGGGAAGCCCGCGCTGTAGCAGGCTCCTGGCAAGATCTGTGGACCTGTGGAGAGAGGAGCCCACGCTGGAGCAGGTTTGCTGGCAGGACTTGTGACCCCATGGGGGACCCACGCTGGAGCACTCTGTTCCTGAAGGAGTGCACCCAATGGGAAGCACCCACACTGGAGCACTTCATGAAGAACTGTAGCCCATGGGAAGGACTCACGCTGGAGAAGTTTGTGGAGGACTGTCTCCCATGGGATGGACCCAACACTGGATTAGGGGAAGAGTGTGAGGAGTCCTCCCCCTGAGGAGGAAGGAGCGGCAGAGACAATGTGTGATGAACTGACCACAACCCCCATTCCCCAATGCCCCTGCACTGCTCAGCAGGGAAGGAGGTAGATAATGTATGAGATTCAACAAGGCTAAGTGCCAGGTCCTGCACTTTGGTCACAGCAACTCCATGTAATGCTACAGGCTTGGGGAGGAGTGGTTGGAGAGCTGCCTGGCAGAAAAGGACCTGGGAGTGTTGGTTGACAGCTGCCTGAACATGAGCCAGCAGTATGCTCAGGTGGCCAAGAGGGCCAATGGCATCCTGGCTTGTATCAGGAACAGTGTGGCTAGCAGAACCAGGGAGGCGATAGTGCCCCTGTATTCGGCACTGGTGAGGCCGCACCTTGAGTACTGTGTTCAGTTTTGGGCCCCTCACTACAAGACAGATATCGAGGTACTAGTGCGTGTCCAAAGAAGGGCAACGAAATTGGTGAAGGGTCTAGAGAAGAAGTCTTATGAGGAGCAGCTGAGGGAGCTGGGGTTGTTTAGTCTGGAGAAGAGGAGGCTGAGGGGAGACCTTATTGCTCTCTACAACTACCTGAAAGGAGGTTGTAGCAAGATGGGGGTCAGTCTCTTCTCCCAAGTAACAAGTGATAGGACAAGAAGAAACGGCCTCAAGCTGCGCCAGGGAAAGTTTAGGTTGAATATTAGGAAAAACTTCACCGAAAGGGTAGTTGGGCACTGGAACATGTTACCCAGGGAAGTGGTTGAGTCTCCATCCCTGGAAGTATTTAAAAGACGGGTAGACGTGGTGCTTGAGGACATGGTTTAGTGGTGGACTTGGCAGTGCTAGGTTAACAGTTGGACTCAATGATCTTAAGGGTCTTTTCCAACCTTAACAATTCTATGATACTATGATTCTATGAATTCAGGAGTGAAGTTGAGCACAGGAAAAAGGGAGGGGTGGGGAGAAGGTATTTAAGATTTGGTTTTATTTCTCATTACCCTACTCTGATTTGACTGGCAATAAATTAATTTTGCTGAGTCAAGTCTGTTTTGCCCATGACGGTAATTGGTGAGTGATCTCTCCCTGTCCTTATCTCAACCCAGGAGCCTTTCGTTATACTTTTCTCTCCCCTGTCCAGGTGAGGAGGGGGATTGATAGAGTGGCTTTGTTGGGCACCTGGCATCCAGCCAGGATCAACCCACCACACAAGGCTATTTTGAAAGTTACGTAAAGATTTTTACCCATCAGAAGTGATACAGTCTTCCAATAGTGGAAACAAAGCATCAACTGATTTTCAGAAAAAGTTGCATCAATTTATAAATGCGTTTTTGTGATCTGATGCTTATAATGGCAAAAGAAGAGCTCATTAACAAAGAGACCACTTCTAATCCTTTACTATATCTTCCACGACATTTGATAACTCCTTATTAATCATATTTTCTTCTTCCATTGTTAAGTACTTCCATTGTCAAGTACTTCCATTGTCACCTTAAATATCTATAGTGATGACACCTTGTTGTTGATTCAGAATAGATAAAAAACTATTAGCATCCCACACAATTTCTCTGTCTACAGTTTCATAGTAGTTAATCAGAAGTAAATTTATGCCATTGTAATTTTTTTTTTTTTTAGTATTTATTTTTCCTTAATGTAGTTGGTACATCTCTATCCCTGTAAGGTATACAGGCAGTACTCACACCAGCAAAAAAAGGAGGTGAAGTCCCAGATTATGGAGGGCTTATTCTAGCTAACTCAAAAGAAGAAAATTAACTAATGGATTTTTTTCCTTTTTTAAAATAAAATACTACTGATTTATTCTGTGTCATTGCCTTAGTTATTTCATAGCAAAAACATTAGTCCAACTAACATTCTATGAATTCAGTATTACTTTTTCCAGTTACATCATGGAATTACAGAATATCTAGAGTTTGAAGGGACGCATAAGGATCATTGAGTACAACTCCCTGCTCCTCACAGGACTATGTAAAACTAAATCATATGACTAAGAGTGCCATCAGACACCCCTTGAACTCTGACAGGCTTAGTGCCATGACCACTTCCCTGGGGAGTCTGTTCTAGTGACCAATCACCCTCTCAGTGAAGAACCTTTTCCTAATGTTGAGTCTGAACTTCCCTTTGCACCGCTGATCCCAGCAAGATCATGACTCAAGAACTTGTAGACACATGCCTGAAATTACTCTGCTCTTTCTCTTTTAAACAAACCTGGATTAATAAGGACAGTAAAAAACAGTCTGGAAGATTTAATCCGCATGTACTTAAACCACCATAAACTACCAGTCTCTGCTGTGTTGCAGAGCTTGAAGACTGGATCTCAACACAAAAACTACCCTTCCTCCCCCTCATGTTGCTTTACCCCTTATATTTGGTTAAAAATTTATCTTTCATTTTGTCTTCACAGGGAATCTGTCTGCTATTCCAGAACAGTCTGGACACAGGACAATCTCTAAGGAGGCACAAGGTAATGGTCTGAATACCCCAAACAGGGAAGTGAATTGGTCCTATAACTCCCCAGATCCAAATGAATGTTCCTATACAAAATTACTGGTAAAAGGTAGACTTCCCTCTATTATTCTATATCATAAAGAATGTAGAAATTGTTGCTTCCCTTTGTGGAAGCCAAACTCATTTGGTGATAGTATCTATCAAACTGAGTCTATGACACAAGGAGAAGAAACAAGCGCTGAGCTCAAGATGTTGAGCTCTCACGATCAGCAGGACAAAACTACACAACAGGAAACTCAGGAGACTTCTGAAGTGCTTTTCAAATTGCTGGGGTCTTTAGGATGATTAAAAAAAAAAAGGTTAGTTAAGGTCTTAGGACTGCAATTTTTGCTGAAATAAAGCCTCAATCCACTTTTGCATTTGGATCTTTGTTTTACAATTTTTGCTGACCTCATTAGCTAAGAATCTGAATATTTTTTTTTTCCAAATATATCAGTCCAGATAATCTAAACACTTTTATTAAGGGGATATCTAAGGAGCCATAGGAGGGGTGGTATGACTTGACAAACAGGTTTTGGGTACGTATCTGTTATATCCCCTCTCCTTTGCTGGTGTGATGAACACTTCTCTTGACCCAACACAGGCTTTTTAACAGATACTGAATCAACAAGAGTGTTTGGATTTCAGAAGCAGATAAAGAGAATTCTTTTTTGCACATTTTCATTTTTTTTAGTTTTTATGATTCCAATCTAAGGAAAGACTTTTTTGGAAAAGTGGGAGAGAACATGGAATATAATTTGCTTCTATAAGCATATGCAGTTAAAAGAAAACTTCATGACAGCATAACAATAATATGCTTATTTTAATATTTACTTTACTATAAATTTTAAATATATTTGTATTTTAAAAGTTTGATGTAATGTGCAGTTATTATTTGATTCTGACTTATTGAAAAGAAAAAGTCATGAACAAAAGGTTATACAGAAAAAAAGCTGAAAACTTCCTACCATTTTTCCTGAAGAGAGACAGTCAACACAGCTATTTTAGAACAGGACCAGTCACTTTTGCTGAGTAAGCAAACCCATGACCCACTGAAGTCATGCTATGCTGGGGGGAACAGAAGCCGGCAAACAGCTGCATGCAAGCTGATCCATTTTGTCACTTATTGTGCTTATTATGTTTGAAGTACTTCTCGTCTAACACAGACTAAGACCAGGAACATGAAATGCTACTGTACAACAACTGATAGAAGTTTATACCCAGCTTTTCTCATAGAAGCTTTTGTGTCTGTCTGAATTTTTCATCTTAATGCCCATAATTCTCTATCTTGGAAAAACAGAAGGAATAGTTGTTTACAAAGACAATCTTAAAATACAGTTAAGACAACTACAAATGTATTTTTATGATTATATCAGCAATAAAAGTGACATGATCTGTATAGGTCAGATCTTTCTAAAGAAAGAACCCTTTGGTGCTAAAATGAGTTTGTTAATCTACAGGGAAGGGTAAATGACAAATTCTCTGACATTTAGGGATATGAGTGCCTCATGACTGGAGTATGCCTCAGTTCCAAAGAGCTGTCTGAAGCAAATCCAGAAGTGTCAGTGAGGCCGTAAATTAGTACAATTTATAATGGACATCCATATTTTCAAAGTCCTGTACAAATGCTGACAGAGTAGTCAGAATACAATTTATAGCTAGTGTATATTTTGTTTCTTAATAAAAGTTGAATTATTTAAGTAGAATGGCATCATCCCATATGATTTAACATTCCATCTGGTCTTAAAGTTTGTAAAGGCTAACAGCATCTGGTAATTTCTAATGAAGTAAATATGATATGGTTACTAACAAGTAATCTATAATCACTGTAAATATCTAATGATTTATGTTCTTTAAATTTAATTCTTCTACCATGATATCATTGCCAGAAATTACTAATATAACCAAAATGCAGTGGAAATGTGCACTAATCTACAATTTTCCATGTATTGAAGAAAAAAATCCTTTCTTTGCAACTCTTTTTTTAATTTACATTTTCTGAAAAGGCATCTCATAGTGCAGTTATCAATGCAGATAATAAATGTTAAAAAAAAAAAATTGGAGTGTGGCCAATTCCATCAGGTTCCTCTTCCAAAAGATAACTTCCCATAGTCCATCCCTGATGACAATGCCTTGAATATCTTTAACTTTTCAATCAGAACCATTTAGTGTAACTATTGCTTCTCCACAGCTTGAACATCACTACCATTGTCAGAAGCAGGCAAACAAATTTATGATGATGTTCCTGGGAATAAGGAACTAATGCAAAGGGGATTTCTCTGTAGTTCTTCATTAACATTTTATTCATTACAACAAGGGAGTTATAAGAGTTTCCTTTTACGCAAATTAGGTCACAGGATAAAAAATACACAGCATGGAAACACAGTGTATTACTACATAGAACAAAAGATGTGGTTAATAAATTATGATAATGGAATTAGTCTACTGCTAATGCTGAAAGGCACATTTAAATATTGTGAAATTTACTTGGAGAAGGAAAAGCTCTTGCATGTATTCATAAATTGTTTTTCTCCTTTGTGCTTCAGTTTCTGTAGTTCTTTTTTATGTTAGTTCCCTCTGAGGAAATGTACGTATCCTACTTTAAACATTTGCTTTGGTTTGTTAAAAGGCAAAGGAACACTTTGAGTGGGTAAAAGTCGAAGTTTTACTCTCCTGTTATTCAAATTAATGCTTTAGCTGAGTTCAGAGACATCCTGGATCAATTCAAGCAGATTCATTCCGGAAATTAGAGTGTGTAGAGTATGGAGAGTGAAAATAACTAAGCCTAATAAAAACAACAAAAAATATGGATATCCTTAAAGATTAATGCCAAGAAGATAATCATTAAGGAGACATGTGGTCCTTGCTATAGATATCTATTATCATCAAAGTTATTAAGTTTGTTTGTTTGTTTATTAAAGTTCTTGGTTTTGTTTCTTTGTTTTGATTTCAATTTATTTCTAAGATTTTTTAAACAAAATAAGCTAAATTCAGAGCTGGTTTAAATGGTCTAACTCTACTGAGCTAATTAATTTGCAACTACCTCATTAATTCAGTGATTACCTTCAGTTTATTCATTACATTAACTTAACTCCTTTTTATCCATTTATGCAAGGTCTGAATATACCCAAAGGATGACAATATGAAGACTCTTACAAACTTTTCTTTTGACAGGAAAATAAGGAAAGATTCTCCACTTAATCCAAAGTAAAGTGACCAATTTTAACCATCTTTCTGGGAATGTCACTACCTGTGCCAGCTGAGGGCATTCCTCTTATCAAAAGAGAAAGAGCAAGCATTTATCAGGGTAATATTTTGCACAGACAAATTTCTTCTCTAAAATCACGATTTCTGTTCTATTATTGATAATACTGTGATTAACAACAGACAAAAAGGAAACCAAGCCATGAATGACTCCCCTAAACTCACTTACTTTTTAAAAATTATTACTAAAAAATTGTATATGTATGGATCATCTCACTCCCAATCTTTTTAAAAGATAAAGAGAATTTTTAAAGATAAACCTAACAGGAATTTTATCACTGTAAATTCCAAAATGTCTTTCAATAATTATTAAGGAATAAAGAAGGATCTTTGAAATGGAACACCCTTGATGGTATTTCACACCATGTAATTTCACTTTCTTCTAAACCATTGGTTACTTTTTAAAGTCCACTACTCTGCTCTTCATGTCAGTATACTTACAGTTAGATCTGTGAAAGTGTCTGCATATCTCCTTGCCACTTTATTTGCCAAAATAAAAAATGTAGATCAGTTGTTAACTCCAGGAGTCCGTGTTTCAGAGGTTGCTTGGGTACTTATGTCTACAGTATGCCCTGCAGTGCCATACAGGGTGTGTACTGCTGCGACTCAGTATAGTGCGACACCTTGAAGATTAAAGCTGGGTGCCAGAAGCACTGTAGTTACCTTAATGTGGCCTTCATGCTAAGAAGGCTTAGGCCCTGGCATAGGTAAATTGTTTCCATGCCAAAAACTCATTCACACAGAGTCAAATCAAACACAAAATATTGTCATCTGTGCCATGGTGTAGGCTTATTTAGGATAACTTTTTAAGAAAGGCCCAGAACTGTCTGTGTCTTAATGTCACTGACCCCTTAGAGAGTACATATCTTGCAATCTGACTGGCAAACCTCATCCATCAGGTGTCCAAAAATAGGATTATGAGACTTGACCTTGCATAGGCTGCAGTTGCTATACAGGATGTTTCCAGAGAAAGAAAAGAGTACTTCTGTAAACGAACAGTTAAGCACTAACATATTAGCCTTGTATTAACTCCAGAATGAAGCTGTAGTTGAAATCAGCAGACTTCAGTCTTCAGAGTGACAGCAGATACTTAAGTTCTTCCCCAAAACATTCACTGGCACAAAGATAATTCTTAAACATTAATGTTGCTATTTATCTGGTAAAATTCTCTGAGCATATTTACTGTAGTGTGGTCTATAGGCAGAGCTCATTGTATTTCGTATCTAGTCTTCCTTTATTAAATGTGCTCTACGGATGTGGAGATAGGGTCCAGGAAGTATTTCTTTTACTTCCTAGTAAAATGCTCTAAAATGTGAGGATATTTTGAAAAAGGTACTCTGCATAATTATATGCTTACCTTTAGAAGAAATCTCAGCAATGTTGATTATAAATGGAGCTGTATAATTTTATATTCAAGTATGGTAAGATTTCAGAAATATTGTTATGCCTCTCATTTCCTACTGACTGGCTCTAGGTGGTTCACAGCTTAGCAGACCAAAAGTCTGGACTGGCATATCAAGCCATCCCTTGATAACGGTTCAGGAAGCACAAGCATTTCACTTGAGTATTCTTGAACCCAGGATGGGGATTCAGCAGCAGGTATCTTCTTTCTTGCCTTGTGGTGAAGACAGTGTGCCAGTGATATACTTATTGGGGCAGATGTGTCTGGAAGGTTTGCCTTGGGGTCGGTGTAGGAATTCAAGTAGGACCGTGACTCCAAGATTCACAGTCTTTGCTAGCTACAGGGCAAGGTACCTTTGATTACTCTGTTTCTTCCATCCCCACTTGGGTTTGAATGTGAACAGGAAAACCCAAACAGCAATCAAACCCTTGCTTTACTACTGGAAATCAGCTGTATAAAGTCCTTTGTCCTGAATGTGAAGCCTGAAAAAAGGTTTTCAATATTTCTCCTTCCCCAAGCCTTCTTACTTTGCTCCTAGTTTTCCAGATACTTATACAGACAGTACATCTAAAATAATTCTTTCCACATAATACTATTTATTATTCAATACCTAATGGAAAATTCAACAAATAGTAATTCTCAATCACAAAATGTACCCCCATTAGGAGCACAACTTAGCAATGCATAAATGAACTCTGAGAGCAAAGACCACTGATTCAAGAGCAATCATCCTTTTCTGAGCAGACTAATGTGCATGTTAGAACAACCCCTGGATGAGGCTACACTGAATTACAGGCACATGTACAGTAGATAATCCAAACTGGAACTGACCTTGGCAGCAGTCCAGGGATGATATTTTCCCTGGGAGGAACTGCTCCTGAATACTTTTTCAAAAGTGCTAAGCATTAACATTATATTCATAGACTTTGTTTTCCAGTTATTTAAATTATAACAGACTTTATAAAAATACAAATATAGCACATTTCCCAAATTTATGCTCAAATCTGCAAGACTATCACTAAGTTCAGTGGTGAAAACATTGGCCTTTACCATTTTACAAAATTTGATGGCACCAGTAAAATTAGTATCTATTTTTATGTTGAATTGCTTTTCTAGGAACTCGTTTCAGCTGAAAATACTTTTCTTATCTAAGTTCCAATTTAATCCTTTAGAGACAGTACATGTATCAATCCTTCATTAGACTGCTTTTCAGGAAAGAAAGAAAATTTAGAAATTTTAAAAGTTTTGAATGGCATTACTTTTGTTCTAAAATCAGAACTAATTACTCTAAAACCATACTAGCTTAGTAGTCTGTTCTAATCAATAGCTGTGCCTGGAAGCATTCATTTTCTGGCTAGGAGGTCACTTGTTTGATATGACTGACATCGTCGCTATTAAATTCTCTTACGTTCTAAACCGCATCAGCCAAATGTCCAAAGCAGCTGTTCTGAACCATTCTTGACCTGTGCTAGCTCTCAGATAGCTGCGCACACTTGTGTCAGCAGTCCTGGAATTCTCTAGACCATGTGGGAGACAACTTGCTGATGCAATAACTAGAGATGACAAACAGGGATGATGCTGGTTGTGACCCATTGCTCACAAACAGGGAAGATGTGACAAATACGGTCAGAGACAGCAACCTGGGCTGCACTGGCTATTAGATTATCTTCCTTAGAGGAAAGTTGGGAAGATAAGCACCAGGGCTAGGTCTCTGGGTTTAATAAGAACAGACTTCAAACTCTTTAAACAAGTGTGAGGAAATCCTTGGGGAAGCTGCTGGGAGGGAGGAGAAAGGGGATGAGGAGAGCTAATTGACTTCAAAGGAAAACGTGTTGGGAGCTCAAGGACAAACTACCCCCACTGTGCACAAAGACTGGGAATTTTGGCCAAAGGACCAGTTGGCTGGGAAAGGAGTTTCTCAATGAACTTAATGCAGCAGGTTACCTACAGCAGTTGTGGCATCTCCACCTTTGGAGCCAGCTAACGGGCTGACCTGATGCAGTGTTGGTGATAGTCCTACTTTAAGATGGAGGCTGGACTAGATGGTGGCACCTCAGGGCAAATGTATTTAAAAAAGGGCAAAATGCCATCAGATGAAGAACACATTAGTTCTTCTTAAGCACAAACCAATGAGAATAATATCAGAAGAATTAAGTTTCAGATTATTTTTTTTTGAGATCTGATAGGAACTTACCACTTGAGCCCAGATTCTCACAGGTATTTAAGCCCCTTACTGTAGCTGACAATAATGAGTTAAGTGCCTATGTACCTTTGATAATTTTTTTAATTAGTTCTGTAGTAATCTGCCATCCTCAGATGGAGGCTTAATAGGTGAAAACCATCATAATTATATATATTAAATCTGTTTGTCCACAAAATGATTCAACACAGATTTACTTGTCTTTCATTTTGCTTCATAGTACGTGTGACCTTACATTCAATGGGGTTTGACTCAAAGAACTGCAACTTTTAGGTGGAAAAGAATACTATATTTCAATATTTTAACTGATTTTTTTTTTTAAAAAAAGGAATACTCTCTTAAAGACCACCGTATTTTATAGACTTTTTTTCTGTGTGTGATTTTATTATCTCTTTTTGCAGACAATCTGTATTTTTAGTTTATGGTCACTGATTTTATGAGCTTCCTAATTTCCATCTAGATGAAGCTGTTGAGAAGTTCTGTATGCTTGTAAGTGTAATCTACACTGAAGTCATCTTTAGGAAAGCATTAATTGCGATCACTTACTGCACATGAAATAATAAAATAGTACATCTATATTTCCAAGGAAAGTGATCAAGTGAAGCATCTTTTCTCATATGTCCTTCTGTTTGCATATTTTCCTGCCTTCCAAAATGATCTTCATATCATTTGTAAAGAAAGAAGAGTAATATATTCAATATCTGCATATATTCTTAGGCACTTGGTATTTTCTAGAAATACTCTCTCCTGAGGTAGTCTATGACAAGGATGCATGGAGCATCTGGGCCAGTCACAATGGGGTGCTTCTGCCACTCATTCCTGGTTAGGCTCACTTCAGCCTCCAGTACAGTCAGCTCTTGGGATACCCCTGTCACTCCAGAAATACAGATGAGTTCTGCCCCTTTAAGCTTGATGACATTAGGGTACACTGTGCACCAGTGACTACTAAAGTCTTATACTCCTGTGGGTCTGATGTGCCAGGCCATCGAATCCAAACGGTCCAGTAAACCTGGTTGTCCCTTTCCTCCACCTGGCTGGAGGCAGGGCCCCTCTAGTCCTGGTCATAGCATTCGCTACTCACTTCTTAGATGTGAATCAAAAGTCTCTTTATTAAGATCAGAAGCAAAATCAGCCCTTCTACTCTGTCTGGGAAACTGCCCACTGGAAACTGGAGCAGCAATTTTCCTGGAAGAATCACCTTTTGTAGTTGTTTTTCCTTGCAACTCACATACTTGTGCCTCTAGGGTTGAGGTAGATTTTCCATCCCACTTCCTCATGTTCTCTCCGTGGTCTCACAGGTAAAACCACAGGGTGGTCCATGGTGTGTATCCACCCTATCTTCTCTCTTGAGCAGAGGGATGCTTAGATGGCTGAGATACTGGTCCGTACAGGTGAGGGGTAGGACATATCTTCTTCAAGTTGCTGGACCTTCTGGGACAGTTTCTCCACAGCTGAGACACAGGCCTGTAGGGAGGAAGAGAGACTTTCTTTGTATTGTTGGAGTTGGCCAGCCATTTCATCCACCTTTGGTCCCTCTTCATCTTTCCAGGTCGTTATTGCCAATGAGTTTGCATGCAATGATGGTGTGCTCTGTACAAACTTCTGCCACATGGGTCATGTACACTGGACTTCATCTGGATCTTTGGATGACTGCTTGTTGTCCAGATCATGATAAATCACCTCCAGCATGGCTAATTCGCCCAGGTATTGGATACCTCTCTCCATGGCAGTCCACTTGCTTGGGTGACATATAACATCTTCCTTGAAGGCATACCTTTCCTGCACACCTGACAGGAGTCACCTCAAGAGGCTGAGGGTTTTTGCCCCTTTTCCAATCGTTTTGTCAATGCCCCCTTCCCTAGAAAGGGATCCCAGCTGCTTGGCTTCCCTACCCTCTAATTCCAGGCTACTGGCCCCGTTATCCCAGCGTTGGAGCAGCCAGGTGATGATGTGCTCGCCTGGACGACGACCAAAATCTTTTCGCATATCTCGCAGCTCACTCGGGGACAGGGATCAGGTGTTTACTATTTCATTTGTGGGTTCTGCCTCTTCCTCCTCCTGTTCTCGTGATGGCCCTGGCTCTTCATCAGCCCTTACTAAACGAGTTGATTTTCTTGTGTATTTTTTCTTCTGTATAGGGGCAACTGATACTGGCATGGGTTGGTTCTCTGGTGTAGCTGCAGTGCCTGTTGCTGGGGCCGGTGTAGTCACAGCACCTGTCATTTTGTCATCAGATCCAGAGACCTCCTCTTCCCCTTGAGCATTCTGAATAGTGTTGAATAGGGCTCAGCAGGCATGGGCCAGGCCCCAGCACATTGCAGTGATTTGTATCTCTCTGGAGTTGCCAGGGTGACAATGTGCTTTTTCCAAATACTTCACTAGTTTTTCAGGATTCTGCCCTTGTTCAGAGGTGAAGTTCTAAAACACTGGAGGTGCCCACTGTCCTAGGTACTTGCCCATACTATCCCACACACCCTGCCACTCATAACTATCCAGCCTTGGAGCAGATCTCTGGACGATATTCTTAAACTGCTTATTAACCTTAGATAAAACCGAAACAATATTCCCAAGAACTACCAATAGATATATCTTAACTACGCAAGGATATTCAAGATACAGAAAAGTTGATGTAATGAAAGAGGAAACATCATAGAAGAAGGCAGCGAAGGTGCCATTCTGCATTTCCTCCAAAAAAAAAACTCAGAGGAAGAGGTATAATTGCTAATTGTCTCCATGAGGTGGTACTCGAAATACAGTAATGGCTTCACTACAGACCCCAAATACCAGATAGCGCTCAAGGTCAGTGTTTTAATAACAAATCTCCCAGGCAAAACATCACTAATCACTGCAGAGCACAGCAAACTGCAAAAAACCAACACCAATCTTTAACGCATACTGCAAAAACAAGAGCACGGTGCACATCAGGTAGACTAACACCGAGAACAGATGAATTGACATTATGACCGACAACTGTTAACAGATACAAATTCCTTAATATACTCTGGTTAATCTGTTATTATCTCAAAACCTTTGTGCCCCACATTGGGCACCAAAAAGGACTGTCATGATTTAAGCCCAGCAAGCAACTAAGCACCACACAGCTGCTCGCTCACTCCCCTCCTGCCCCAGTGGGATGGGGGAGAGAATTGGAAGGGTAAAAGGGAGAAAACTCATGGGTTGAGATAAGAACAGTTTAATAATTGAAGTAAAATAAAGTAAAATAGTAGTAATAGTAGTAGTAGTAATCAATAGTAATAGTAATAGTAATAGTAATAGTAATAGTAATAGTAATAGTAATAGTAATAGTAATAGTAATAGTAATAGTAATAGTAATAGTAATAGTAATATAATACAATAATAATACACATAGCAAGTGATACACTATATAATTGCTCATCACCCGCTGACCAATGCCCCGAGCAGAGATTGCTGCTCCCCAGCCAACTTCCACAGTTTATATACTAAGTATGACGTCATACAGTATGGAATAGCCCTTTGGCCAGTCTGGGTCAGCTGTCCTGGCTGCACTCCCTACCAGCTTCTTGTGCAACTGACAGAGCATGAGCAGCTGAAAAGTCATTGATTAGTGTAAGCACTACTTAGCAACAACTAAAACATCAGTGTGTTATCAACATTATTCTCATCCTAAATCCAAAACACAGTGCTATACGAGCTACCAGGAAAAAAATTAACTCTATCCCGGCTGAAACCAGGACAATAAGTTATGGAGATTTTAATATAATAATGCTTCCATATGTATTTTATAAACAAATTTGTACTTTGTGAATCAACATCTACCATTATATTCTATGAGATCATCAATAGTAATACTGCTGAGGTTAATGGAGATTTTAATGTTAACTCTACTGACTATATTGCATGAATAAAGCTACTTGGGAAATTAACATCTACCTTTTTCTTTTCACATAATCATCAATAATAATAATGTATTTAAATAGAAGAGAAATATAAAAATCCACTTCAAGAATCAATAATGTTGGTAATGATGTATGTAATAGAATACGGCTAGCTTTGACCCTCAGAGCTCTGCACAAGCAACTCATTCTGATTAGTAAACCGAGCAAAACATAATGTGGGAAATATATAGACAATGGTAACCCTAATGTTAACATGTCCAATAATATATGGAATTTGATTCTATCAGAAGTTTCTGCTGATACCATAAACTGCATTCAGGACTGAATTACAATCTCAGTACTTGATAAAAGGAATGATAATTTATTACAGCAGTGTCCCCTGTTGCTGATGAATGTAAGCTCCTATGTTTCTACTTCAAGACTGATTTTTAGCTTTATTATCTCTCACTTGTAAAAATTATATTTAACTGTGTTTCATATACAATTATTCAACTGATTCACAATTTATTGTTACATGTTAAATATTGTTTATACTGTGCTTTATGCTGGACTTTTTTTCAAGCAAAACTGCAGAAATATATCATGGTATTTTTGCTGGAAAGGCTGAACTATTAAAACACGTTTTCCCACAACATTCTTCTAGAGAAACTGGCTGCTTATGGCTTGGAAGGTCATACTCTTCACTGGGTAAAAAACTGGCTGGATGGCCAGGCCCAAAGAGTTGTGGTGAATGGAATTAAATCCAGTTGGCGACCAGTCACAAGTGGTGTTCCCCAGGGCTCAGTATTGGGGGCAGTTCTGTTTAGTATCTTTATCAATGATCTGGATGAGGGGATCAAGTGCACCCTCAGTAAGTTTGCAGATGACACCAATTTGGGTGGGAGTATTGATCTGCTGGAGGGTAGGAAGGCCCTACAGAGGGACCTGGACAGGCTGGATCGATGGGCTGAGGCCAACTGTATGAGCTTCAACAAGGCTAAGTGCCGGGTCCTGCACTTGGGTCACAAGAACCCCATGGAACACTACAGGCTTGGGGAAGAGTGGCTGGAAAGCTGCCCAGCAGAAAAGGACCTGGGGGTATTGGTCAACAGCCTGCTGAATATGAGCCAGCAGTGTGCCCAGGTGGCCAAGAAAGCCAATAGCATCCTGACTTCTATCAGAAATAGTGTGGCCAGCAATACTAGGGAAGTAATTGTCCCCCTGTACTCATCACTGGTGAGGCCGCACCTCAAACACTGTGTTCAGACACCTATCACCTAAAGATCTTATATATAACTGATATTAAAGTGGAAGCCTCATACAGACTAGTGTGGCTTTCATAGCAGATGAACAGCATTTTATTTCAGTTGCAATCAAGCCTTATGGCAGGTCGTAATGAAGAACATTTGTACTAGCTCAACAGGATTTTTTAAATGGAATTAGTTGTTCTTATTCAAACATAGCAGTAGAATCACGACCTATATTATTTTAAAAATTCACATTGTAAAAAAGACCTAGTTAAAGGCTTTTCATATTGATAGTGATATATTTTACTGCCCCCAAAAAATCTGTAATTGTTGATAAATTCTTGGATATCTAGATTTTATTTATATCCTTTCAAAATATTATTAATTTCTTCTTCTACAAATTATTTTGCTTCCCAAACATGAAAATAAGAACAAAGGGCCTGACCAATGAGAACAGATTTTTGTGCTTTCTAATCCAACCTCTGGAATCCAGCAATAATTTCTTTGTTATAATTGCTATAAATTGATAAATACTCTGAATAGATTCTGTCTTGTTAAACAAAATTGTTTCAACTTAACAGGGCCCTACAACTGTGGTATTAAACTTTAATACAAATGCTATTCACACATCTTAAATGTGTTATTAGTCATGTACTCCACAGGAAAAAAAAAATTATTATATGTTCTTTTAAATATTTCATCTGCTTCCATTCACCCACTAAGTAGTATGTCATGGACTGAGGCACCATGTTCCTCCATCCAAAGCCAGAATACAGGTCTTAGCTGTACTTAACTACTTATTTCTGTTCAAAAAACTGAATTATTACGGAGGTATCAAATTCATGGGAAAAGACCAATGAAAAAAATCATAATCTACTGACTTTTTCCTCTTTCCTCCCTCAGCCCTGTATAATTTTGATTAACAAGATGGTTAAATTAAAAGCTGCTTTCCTTCTGTCTAGCTGGTATGCCTTCTGCTGGGATAACTGGAAAGTTGAGCTGTGCCTAGGAGATAACTCAGTAAGTGCCTGTTTCCTCCTCTTCTTCTTTTTTTCTTTTTTCTTTTTTCTTTTTTTTTCTTTTTTCCTTTTTTTTTTAATTTCTTTTCTTTTCTTTTCTTTTTTTTTGCTATGTTTTTGGTTTGAGCATTCCATTTCATCCCATTATTTTCCTCTCAGAAGAAAGTAGACATCATGAGCATAGAATGCAGGAGGTTTGCACAGCTTCTGCAAGTCAGTAGTCAAAAAGGACAATTTCTATACCTCAGAACTGTAGTCAACATAATTCTGTAACTTTTTTTCAGGATGATAAGAAAAAACAAACAGAATAGGGAACGAAATACTGCATGGTAGTTCATAAAGGCAGAATACAATTCGGAGATCTCATATAGCTATGAATGTGCTAGGTAGAAAACTTAAAAGGAAGATTTTTCACAAATGAATCTTTATTTTCCTTACTAATTAATAAACACCATGCTGTGAATAACTGGTGATAATGTTCTAATAAGAAAAATCAATAAATTTACACCCAGGGTCACCGTAATTGATGCTGCAGAATAGAAAAATGTATTCTCCATTGATCCTTTAGCAATCTTCTAACTAAAAAGGAGAGGAAAGAAAGCCAATTACTGTAAGATGCCTCTGAAAATGATAAGATTAAAACAAGCTAATTATGTGTTCTTGAATTACTACAATTTTTGATGAAAGTAAGTAGAATAAGGGCATCCTGTGTCTCCAGTACAGAGATATTACTTTTTACTAATTAATATATAGTAATTTTAGATTTAACATCTCTTAAGTAATAGGCAAACAAATAGTTAGAAAAATAAAACTTAAAAATCTCCCAGGATAAAACCTTTTGATGTTGCTGTGAACAGAGGATTAAATTGAAGAATGAAACAAGCTCCTGGAACATTGAAGCTCAAGGAATTTACATACATGAGCAAACAACATTTATGGAGAGGGGCAACAACCACACAAATAAATTCCTGGGAAAAGCTGTCCACTGCTTTCTGTTTTCCATAAGAAGTACGTATTATTCCTTCAGGTGATTCCCACATAGCACCACATATGCAGAACCCTGATGCCTTCCACTTCAGGTTTATTCATACTGAAGTATGGCTGTAACAATTTAAAAATGATCAATACAAAATAACATAGAAAGTAAGCAGCATCTACTGCTCATTTTGGTCTCATGGTGTAATAAAATAAATCATTACCAAATCAGATTTCACTTTTAAAGATGAAAAAGTTACATAACATTTATTTAAAATGGTTTGTAAAATTCTTTAAAATATCCGGAATTAACTAGATTTCCCTTCTTTCTTTCCTTTGCTACTGTAGGAAAAATCAAACCCATCAGAAATATAAGGTAAAGGAATTATTCAATATCACTTGAATGCACACGCAACAATGTGTATAGTTATCCTGACTTCAAACACTTGATTTTAACTTGAGATACAGCATGCCATTTTAAAGACTAGATTTAGTTAGATTCTTCACCTCCAGATATTGTGTCATGGAGGTGCATGGTTTAAACCTGTTACTTTGCCACACAGGCATCTCCCATTGAGCCTATGCAAAACTTTAGGCATTTTTTCTTGACCTATTTAATTCCCTCCAATATTGTCGGATTCCTTTATTTTGACCATATTCAGTATTCCACTCAGTGTCTCTCAAACTCACCTTTTCCCTAACATCTCAAGCCCACAATATTCTAGTTAAGGTCTGGTTTTTAGGGATTCTCTAACTAATCATGACTGGGTCTCTGGATTGAAAGCTACCACCACCAGCATATATTCTGCACTTGAAAGTCACTGGATAAAAACAAATACTGTGGAAAAACAAATACTCTCACTGTGGAAAAGCAATCTTATAAGTCTGTATTTCACCATAGTCTTGTAAATGTGATTTTGTTAGGACTTTCTTGTTCACATACTTTTCAGAGAAAGAGCTGAGCTGAAAGTTAAAACTGATGTAAGAAGCTACATTTTGCCCTAGGCATGCTTTCACTGATTTTAGTTTGTTATTATTCAGTTCAGTGAGCTTGTTCAAGTTTAACATTTCAATTAGTTGTATAACTACCTAAAAAGAAGTATCATATAAAGTTGTTTGTGTTTTAGGGGACCCTGATGCTGGTTCATAGCATGGAAAGTACTTGCTCATGCTGTTCAAACATGTTTGATCAAACCTAGAGGACTTTACCCTAGGGGCAGGTTCTAGAAAGAATGCAAGAGATTCACTCGTCTGCCATTGCATAGACACTGGTAACAGTCCCAGGAAGGATGAAAGCAGTCACTAAACCCATCTAGTGCTCTGTGAGTTATCATCATCTGAACTAGTCAGGAACATTCCTCTTTCAGGGTACCCTCTTGACCCATTTTTCTACACTGAAATCACTATAATGAAATATTGAATAATAATATTCAAATCACTGGACTTCTGAAAGAAAAAATAAATGTGAATACTCTGTGTTATTACCCACAGATGTCATAGAGTGGCTCAGAAATAAAATTTAAAAAAACCTAAGAAAAGCAAAACCAAAAAAACTCACTTTTGATTCTAGTACCATTCTTCCTTTAATGTTATGTTGAAATATTTCATTGAAAGCTTAGTAGAACACTGAGCACCCGGCACTATTGCAGATTTCAGCAGCTGAAACATTATGAGTACAAAAAAGAAAATTTTTAAAGGTAAAGTGTTCAGTACATTCATTATACACCCTGTCCTTAAACACATGTATATAAAATCAAAGTGTATTATAAAATTGCTTTACACATTTTTGGCTTCCCTAGCATTATATTCCATTACTAGTGTCACTAAGATGAGCATTTGCATTCACATATGCTTCACTAGGCTTTTTTACAACTGCAATTGTCATATACCACTGAAACCATCTTAGTATCTAACAGGCAAGTAAGAAGATCAGAGAAAATAGAAAAGACTGTTTGGAAAGAATAAAGAGAGAAAAAATGTTAATGTTAACCTGAAACCAAATTATACTCCCTTCAGCTTTGCATTGGGCCTGCTTATCTGCTGCCTTGCTCATCTGATCTTTTTATCTGTGCAAAATGTGTTTAAAATAATACTAAATTAGAATAGCGGCATTCACAGATAGAGTTACAGATGGGATTCATTTCTAAAAATTAAGTATCCAGTCTAAGTGTCATACTTAACCTCATATAGTTTAAGTTTGACTTTTAAACAACGATGGAAAGAAACGGGTGTCACCAGAGGGGAAAAACCAAGTATTTTAGGTATTTCAGGATGTTCTGAATTGCCAGCTGTAGATTCCACTGAGTATCCAAAGAGATTACTTTATACTCATTATTTACTTTCAGAAAGCTGAAGTTGGATGATATGGATTGTATGCTTCTAATTTTTAGTTGGCTTGAAGTGAGACTACAGGCAAGAGGGGGTAAAAATATGACTCAAAACACCTGCTGGCTTTGGAACACATGTGTTCAAGCAGTTACATTTCAGCAGAATAAGAAAAAAGTACAACATTCACCAGCAGAGTCTATTCCTGAGAGATTTGATCCTAGAGATTTTGAAGTGGTCAAAACTGGTGGTTGATACAAAAATCCAAAGAGGATTTGATTCTGTGAAAAATCTCAGGCATAGCCTAATATCCAAAGTCAGGCATTTCTGATATATCACTCATGATACATTAACAGTAGTAGAGTGGGAAGGAGTTAGCTGGAACTAAAAAATGGTGTAATTTTTTACTTATTCCTGGTTTTCTGGGAAAGCAGTGTCTGCAAATGGGTACTACACATCCACAACCCTAATACAAGACCACTCAATGAAGACATTCTAGACATGCAGAAGCATGAACTATATTTTCCTGCAGGCTTATTTGCAAATGACTGAAAGCATTAAATCTGCAAACTCATTTCTGAGATCTAGGGTAAACAGGTATGAAGAGCATTTTGAGAGCTTCAGTCCAGGGCTCCACTGAGCAATTTAACAGGTCTGAAATAAAAAGCTTGTTTATGAGGTAGAGTTGAAAAATCTCTGTTTTTCAGAAAAACTGTTGATTCAGAAAGGCAACTGACAGGGCAACCAGTATATTCTTGTATATATTTTTATCAAGGAACATAATCTAACATAGGTCAGATGAATCACACATAAGATGTGTCTACTTCACTACATTTTCTAAAGCCCAGGTAAATGAATCATTGCTTCAGAGTATTTCAGCATTTTGACCAGATCTTCTATACCCTTTGCAAAGTAGCTCTTTGCCAAAAACTTTTCCCACTCACTTCTTCATAATTTGTTCATCTTTCTCCTTATTTGGCCCTCATACCTTCTCTTTCCAGAATTCTCTCAACTACCTTTCTATGATCCTTCTTTCCCTTCCTTTGCCTTCGCCTTCGCCTTCGCCTTCTCCTTTAGGTTTGCCTTTGTTTCCCCTTCTCTTTTCCCTTTCTCTTTCCCTTTCCCTTTCCCTTTCCCTTTCCCTTTCCCTTTCCCTTTCCCTTTCCCTTTCCCTTTCCCTTTCCCTTTCCCTTTCCTCTTCCCCTTCCTTTTTTTTTTCTTCAGTGTTACCTCTCCACTGCATGCTTCTCAGAGTGGGACCAACAATTTATTTGTATTCGTACATTCCTTTGCAAATGGGGCCCCCTCTTGATTAGTCCTCCATTAGTTATAAGTAAAAAACAGTAATCATCGGGTGTTGGAATGTGAGGAAAAATGCTGGCTGTCCAGATTTCTACAGTGTTCAGTTAGCCATTCTGTATGCTAACAGAATAAATTGCTGAACAGGCTGTCATTCAGTGCCTAAGAATATGTTCTTAACACTTCTGCACTAAGAAAGGCAGAATCAAAATATTTTATTCAAACTACAGTTAGGTAGTGAGTTTATAATGATTTATAAAAGCTAGCTGCCCTCTTTGAAAGCATGCTGTATAATAAATGTCTGAATAATTTCAGTTCTTTATCGTTGGTCTCACTATAGTATTCACAGAATAGTTAATTAGTTCTGTTGTTCAAAGTATAAAATTGACATCTGTTTACATCTTATATCCTTATGATGTCCAACATTCTCATGAAACCTGAACATTTAAAAATAAGCATATCCACATTCTGGAGGCTTTCTACATAAAGGGTGTACACACATATGCTTAAAAACCGGTGTATGTGTGTCATTGTAGTTTGTGTTTGTGTATAAACATATATATTTGATTACTGTTTTTCATTCCTTTACACATTCTTGTTCTTTATGATCTATTATTTCTTTCTGGCTATAAAGCAGCAAGTGCCAACACCTCTACAACTAATGAAGCATATATCTCTGCTTTGAGTACATTATAGTCATAGCACTAAAGAAAGCACATTTGGGGAACTTTTAATAGCCATACAGCATGTGTTGCTCTTCTAATATGTTTTAACTTTGCTGCTTCTGTAATAACAATCAAGTTTGCTACATTCATGCTACAGGTGGAAACGTTTTCCTGTTTTACATAATTCTACAGTACTGTACCTTATTGAAATACAAGGGAGAAAAATCTCTTTTAGGTTAATAGATTTTTTTTTTAAATGCCATTTTTGTATTCTAGGGCTTATATGGTCCTCAAAATAATGAAAAATACTTTTAAAAAAAAGTCATTATAGACTAAATCCTATTGTCCTTTCCAATTAAAGGAAAGATTTCATGTTATCTGAGTCTATTGATATATGTAAGAAATTTTTCACTATAAAAGAAGAAAAATTATCAACACTAAAATGAAATGCACATATTTTGTTCCTGCACTAGCAAACTATTCAAAAAAAGAATTCAAACACACCTACCAAAAATACTTGTAATAGCTGACTCCTTGTGTGAAGTGAATAAAAATATTTTGGGGAAAATGGAGAATTGATATGAACTTGGATTGCCAGAAAAAAAAAATAAAAAAATTCTCATAAATCCAAACAGGAATGAACAGGAAAAAGGAAATGATCATTTATGGTATGAAACATGATACGTCATATTCCACAAAGTAATTAGATAGAATGAGGTAGAGAAAATCTCTTTCTAGTTTGAGGCAAGGCTTGTACCTGCATCACATAATCTCGTACATGAAGTTTGATGATACAAAAAGAAAATTTTATGTGCTCCCAATTTTCCTCTGGAATTTTTTTCTTTAAAACTCCCTTTATTATATTTTGCATATTGTCCCTCCTCCTTTCCTAAGTTGAGAATTGCCTCCATCCTGCCTCAAAGACATTTAATTTCATTCTTAATAGAATAAATCTACTCTACTTTATCTGACAGACATTACTACCGGGCATCAATATCTGGCAACATTAAAGTATTTTTAATTTTTCAATACTCATTTCTGTCCATGGACCTCAATGTATCTAATTCACAGCCATTATTCTGATTGAAAATTTGGTCAAAACCCAAAGCAACTTGATCAGAAATCACTTTTTCCTTGAAAATCTTTTTAAAACAGGTTAACAAGCATTCAAGATAATCCTAATTTTTACACTTTCAAACCCACTAATATTTCCAGTGTTGCCCTCCAGTATTTTCTGCCACTCATAGGCTCCAGGAATATTCATCTCACAAAACATATCTCTATAATTGGCACTAATTGGCATACTGATTGGCAGAGCGTAACCTACCATGTCATGCCTAGAAGTGGTCCATCTATGTCAATACTGAAGGAGAAGAGGTGCAATGCATGCAGCAGAACTCAATGTTATTATGCAGGATGGAGGACAAGACTTCAGTCTCCAGGGCAGACTGTCCATCATGATGCTAAACCAGAAAGCACATACTACAGATGTCAGGAAAATGACCACTTTATCTTTCCTCCTGAGCCCTCTGCACTGCTACCACCACCCCTACTTTTTTTCTGCCACTCTTGATTACATCCCGAGTCCAGTCTTTTATTGTGTTGCCCGAAGATACTCTACCAGTCATGTTAGACTCAAGCTCTCTTTTACCCACTTCTCTCACAATTATTATTGTACTTTCTTCTACAGTGTCTAGAAGCAGTGGTGATTAACCACTCTCCTACAGATTGGCTATAAGACCATTACTATCTCTCAAAAATTTCTTCAGTACCTGCTTCTACCACTGTAGCTAAAAGAAGCTAGCTAACAAAAAAAGAGCTTTGAGAGACTTAATAAAGGAGATATATTATAATGGAAGATTGATGCTCCACTATACTTTTTATCCATGTCTTCTTTTCTGAGATTTTAAACACTTTTGGGCAGGGCATAGAAAGCACTGACTATACTGTAAGCACAAACAATGACTAAGAAAAATAGAAGTTTAGCAACTACAGAACCATGTAAAACAGGAACATATTTCATGTGCGCCCTCTATCCTGACTGTGAGAGAGGTCTGCTTGAAGGTGCATTTATTTATGCAAAGGAGAAGGCTGATATTTTATCACCAATACAGTGGGAATTTAGACTCCAGGCAGCAGACGTGGAAGGGGCATTTCACGTGGAACAGCTTGAGTTTTGGGTCTGCTTGTTGAGGAATGTATCTCTTAATATAGATCACCAAATTTCACTATACTTCTACATGATGAGGTCATTAGCATATACTACTTTGAAATGAATTTTCAGGAATTAAAGATGATAACATTAAGGCGGGAAACTGATACAATATTATACACTAAATTTTTTTTCCATTACATTAAACATGAAAAATCTAAGCACTTTATAAAAGAACTCGTAACTGCTATATGACTGGACATGAGTTATATTTCTTTATCTTAATTCCTGACATTTCTGTCATGAATCGTCATGTCATGTTTAGCTCAGTCACTTTAGTTTATAACATCAGACAACAACCATGACAAAATATGTCACAATAACCCAGATAATATGTCAGAAATTTTTAGGGGAAAAAAAAATCTTTCTCTTTTAGCTTGGACATTATCCTTCCCCCCCCAAAAAATAAAAAAAAAAAAAAGAAAAAAATAATTGAAGTTATATTCTTCACAACTGCAACTGAAATACTATATTTTAAAGTTTGTGTTTGTCTCTTTCTTTCTTTGACTGGCATTTTTACATGTATTTCACTAACAACTGACAGCTAAAGGAATGCTTATAAGCTAACAACAAAAATAAATAGAAACATTTAAATGTAGCTTGTAATATTGAAGAGAAATTTTGTTAATTCTCTTTTCATAATTCATTCAAGATGAGAAGCTGACATTCAGCATAACATTTATTCTTTAATGAGATCTTGATTATATCCAGTTTTAAAGAGATAATGCTTAAAGTTATAGCAGGTTAAGTGATCTAGTCAAGGTTATAGTGTGAAACTATATATTGAATTTATTTTGGAGCATGACACACTTCAATTTCCCTGTATACCATACTGCATCTCCTTTTCTGTTTTAAATCAAGAATCAACCCAGAATGGTATAAAGTATACCAGAACACTATGTACTGAAAAATGAAAGCACCAGATGCTTGGTGCAAAATGTAAAACCTGTCAAAAAGAGCCACAGAGAAGTTATTTTTTAAGAATGTTTTAGTATGCAATATGCTATTTCCAAGGTTTGTTCAGACTTTTATAAAAATTAGAAAAGGTGATACTGTAGACTAAAGCTGTTTGCAATTTACAGGGACCATTTTGTTGTCAGCTGGTAGTCTTTTCCAATGTTTTTCATTATTAGGGGAACCAATTAAAACATACTCAGACTATGCCACATATGCTAAGTACATAATTTGTAGAAAATTCTTATCTGTCCATTACCTTTGTTCTGTTGGATTTTCTTCCCCCTGTCTTGGGGTAGTGGGCTCACTTTTTTCTCTTTTAATAAGAGTTTTGTGTTAAAACTGGCATGTTGAAATGCCTGACATGAGAATTCTCAAACTGTCTTAACTAGATTTTGGCATTTAATAAGCTGTAAACTGCTGAAGCTATTTGCAGATGAAGTCTCATTTTTGTCCATCAGCAGGGGGCTGGGAGCATAATTAATTGAGTGAAAGTTAAAAGACGGACAGCATGGTTACATTTATGCAAATATTGCAGGAGAACATCTAACAGAAAAGAAAAATAGCTTGTAACTGATTGGTTTGGTTTTGGACCAAAATCCACAGGGTCCATTTAAACACTGCAGATTGTGCATATGACAATTAAGACCTATAGTAGTGGGTTTTTTTTAATATACTTTCTACAACGGAAAAAAAAAATAGAAAAAGAGAACCTTTACTAACAGTCAAAGTTCCAAATCCAGGGAGACAATTCTCTTTCTGTTTTAAGCTCTTTTACTGCTCATGAATGTTAAAATAGATTAAAAAAAAAGGTATTACAAAAATCATATGATGCATATGCCTTCAACCATATGCCAGTCTCTGCTGTTTATTTCTTTTATTCATATCCCAGTCATATGCATCCTGGAACACCAAAGATTCTATTTAATTAAAGTTAGTTAAAAGCTTAAACCACAGAGATCAGGACAGCTGCTAGAAGTATTAACCCGGGTGCTGCTTAGGGTGATCAGAAGCTCTTTCATTTATTCTATTTGATATTATATTTTCTTGTAAGAAAGATGTTTTGTTTATTATTTTTTTCCTCCTGGCTGCTACTGTGTATTGGAATGATTCCTGAGTTAAAACTAAAAGCAGCAAACATGAACATTTGGATTGAAACACTTTCCCTTTTATAACTTTGGGGCTTGTATTATATATTTACAAGATAACAATTGCAACCTTGTTCATTGATTTTTGACTATGCATGGAGTATGATGTACAGCAGATAAAACTTGTAAAGAGATCTTGCTAGGATTTTAAGCTCTAGTTCCTCTTTCATCCTTCATGTGCTCTGTGTGAGGAACTGCATCACGCATCTATTCAACATAGGCAGTGGAATCTGGAAGGATACCCACTAATCGTATTCACATACATTACCACTTAAGTTCTACCTAGGCTTGCCCTAAAGAAAATTACAATGGAAGGCATTATCTACTGTCTCATAAGGTTTAAGCATTTCTCTTTGAAGTCTGCATTTATTTTTTATTCCAAGCACCATTTATAAATGAAGTAAACTTCTTAAATGTCTGAATACAAAGAGACATATTAACCAATATCTTGCTATCTGCTCAAACAAGGCAAGATTAGCATCCAGAGCTCTATATGTGTGTTTCTGAATGAAATGGTGAAAAAGTGACAAAAAACAATGTAATGTACATAAAGAAGAGGAGATACTGTAGATCACTTTAATTTTAATCAGGCTTAGTACTGAAGTTAACTTTAGACTTCCCAATATGTCAGAATTTTATTGTTGAATATTAAGCATCCAACATTTATTTTAAAATGCTTAACTGTTAACAAGTAATCAGTTAGCTAATGCATATCACCTAACTTCTACTTGTCGGGTCTCTAATAGCTGTTGCAGTCCCACCGGTGGCTAGAAGAGTATTCATCGTTTCATTCACTTAAAAAAGTGGAAAATATCAAATATGTCAGTTGCTCAATACTCTAATATAATACAATGCAGTGGTTGAATAGTGGAGATACTGCTGCTGTCTTAAAATATTCAGGATAAATCAGTGCTATCTCTTTCTACATTATAATGTTTTCATTGAATTTGGCATCACAAGTTGTAAAAAGCATTCAGCTAATAAATATTTTCAATGATCTCTGCTATGCCTGGAAGTAATTATCAGTCTTAAAACATATACCTATGAAAAAAAAAAAAAAACCAAACCAAAAAACCACCACAACACTAAATAGATTATTTCCCTGTGAACAGTGCATAGATCATGATGGAAAAAGCTTTGAAAAAATTAAAAATCTACAATTATTTTTAAAAAAGACATAAAAACCCCTTCTATATATTTTTTATGCTTGCCTGAGACAAGCAATAACTGCAATTTAACAGCTGAAAAATGGGCAGTCATTTCCCATTAATTTTATTCACTTTGTAAAACTGGGAATTCTGTAAGGGAATTAGGAGGAAAGCACCACAGTGTACCTATCTATTGTACCTATTGCTATCCTCATTATTAAATTAACAGCTTATTTTGGAGTCCAATAACCTGTCTGTATAACTCAAAGACATCATTCAGTAATGGACTGAAGACAAGGAAGAGAAATCAGGACTTCAAAATGGCATTTGCCACGTTATTCTATATGAATTGCTTTTCCACTACTATCTTTAAAAGTTTCCAACCCAAGGAAAGTAAGAAAAAAGAATAAACAAGCATCTGTCTTTTACTGTCCACCCCTGTGGGATCAGTACCAGTTAAAACTACTGAAAAGAATGGCAATAAAATTCTAGTGGTTGTGATTCAGTCAAGCTTATAACTCTTTCTTGGAAACCTCATGAAACAGCAATGTAGTAAACACATAACCACTTCCAACAAAGTTGCCTGCCAAAATAACTCTATCAAGGCGGATTATGTAAAGTTATACGCAGGACGTTGTAAGCAGCATTAAATACTATACTTAGGGGAATTATTAGGCCCTTTACTATAGAAGTTGGAGTATTCTGGTAAAAATGAAGTTGACTACAAGTCATGATATTTACCTGAAGTAACTAAAAAACAGTTAACCCAGATGACCCAGTAGGTATGCTACTCTTAGAACGTAATCTTTCTAATGATATGAGCAAATTATTTAAATGCATTCTCCCGTTGTTGTATTATCAATCTGCAACAGAGGACTTTCCGTAACAGTATCTTCTCCCTCATTGTAAACTTGATAAAAATTATTTATTTATTTATTTATTTATTTATTTTTCTATAGAAAACATAATTTTATTTTTAGATTCTTCTTAACCAACAGAAAAAATGTATAGCAAAATAAATAGATAATAAATGTGAAAAATGCAATCCAGAGAATTCTTATTCGGTAACTTGTAATCTGCCATTTAAAGCAAGGCTCAGTAGGTCTGGAGCTGACTCTACACTCTGTGTACTAGGTTAATTAAGAAAATTCTACTTGACAAAAAAATCCAGTCAAACATAAGTTATTCTGCCAGTAAAAAGCAATGAAATTTTGGGTTATGGTGAATGATTCAGAAATCATGTACACTCCTCTGGAATATCATTTGTGATCAAATGCAAGGATATCAGAGAGAAATCTGTCAGAAAATAATTAATCTTCATTTTAGACTCTTCAACATTTTCTGAACTTTTGAATTTCATATAGTGTCATGTGAATTTGAACAACAAAATTAGAAAGCTTGAACAGATATCTTGTGAGGGCCAGAGAAAAATTATTCCTTCTTTTAAACATAAAAAAAAGGAAGGGAAAGAAAAAAAAAGCTGAAGAGGAGGATTGTGGTATTTTACTTATAATTCAACTTGTCAGGTATTTTAAAGGACCTGTAAACTCATATTCTGGTTAATCTTAAATTTTAACTATCTGTCTGTTCAGCTTAAGTTTGTCTGTGTATTTATCTATGCTATCTTCTAGTCTCAGGTTTTATCTACACTTTTTTTGGTTACTGTTGTTGTTTTTGATTGAGGTCAATAAATTTGGAAATTAACTGAAAGCTATAATACAGAAGATGTGTCAAAGCACATGTTTCTTTTTGGGCTGGAATGCCTGGGCCTTTGAAGACGACTGAAAATCTTACATTGAAAAACGTTATTGTTAACTAACGAGCCACAGTTTTTGAGAAAACAGTAACAGATTAAGAGTAGCAGATCTGGGGAAAAGTTCCAGCAACTAGTAAATCTCTAAGAGGCTCTTACAAAAGAGGGATATACTGTATGTCCATATTCAGACTATGTCATATCACTGGTGTAAATAGCTCTAAGTAGTTGTTCTGGCTGGAAGATTGGTTATGAGTTTACACTATCATAATAGCATTCCTGGTGAATGAGTTGTGTTGTATCATCAATGCAGTGTTTTAACTCTTTCCATGAACATTAAAGTTTAGTGGCATGCAAAAAGAAAATCACAAGGACTGCTATCTTTCACTATTTATTCAGACAGTGAAGTATATTGGCACAGGAAACTAAGCTTATCTCCTGAAGAGCTTTCTGATAGCAGATATCTTTACTGGGAAAAATACATGCATTTTACTGATTAGAGGATATGTTCTTTTATTCAGTAATACCAGATGCAAACAGGTCCAGTGATTCAGATTCCATTTCAGGCATTCTGTCCATTCTAATCAATAAGAATTGTATTTGTCTGTTTTAGAAGAATGATGTCTTATAAATAAGAAATTGGCTCAGAGTGACATGTTTGGATACAGTCCACAGTTTGAAAATGTTAGTGCAACACTGTTAGTGCTTGTTAGATAGAAGGGCAGAATCTTTATGCTCTGGTTGAACCCTCATTTTCACAGATCAGAATCAGCTCTGGTGTAAAGTTGGTAATAAAGTTTGGCATAAAGCTATGGCACAATATTGGCATCAAATACCCATTATCATGGTACTTCACCTGATCTGACAACATTTTCAGAAACATCTTAATTCGCATTCAATGTTGTTATGAACCCAGACATCATTACACAGCAACCAAGTTCCTGATTTCCTCGGTGCACTGGACATTTAAAACACTGATAAATTAAACCATTAAAACATCTGAAAATCACTTTTGAGGTGTAATTTTATTACAAAGCAATTCCAATCTGAAATATGAAAATAACATCAGAAATGGTCACTTACTACTCAGAGCTATGAATTCTTCTCTCCCACTATACCTGAAGAAGAATAACTCCTGGAGACAAATATGGTGAAGTGCATTATATCAACTTGTTATAATAAATGTGTTCAAATTATTTATCTTTTCAAAATTTATTGTGCATGCATATTTGCATATAATTTTTAAATTTTTTTTTGCTAACTGGTTTAGGTATTTTACAGGTACATAGGGGTTCTCTAGAAAAACAACACCACTTATTGGGTATTCAGTAAAACAAAACTTAAAAGAAGTTATAACCCAAAAATTTATATTGCATCTGAATCTGTAAGATGTCTCAGGATGTCTGGAAACCTCAAGCTAGGTTTAATCTTCACTGACTTTAAGAATTTGACTGAACTGAATTAGAAATATAGCCACTGTAGGCTCCTGCTATATTGAATAATTAGAGGTATGTCCTTCCAAAGGCACTTCACCCTGAGGAAATGCCCACTACTTTATACTGTCTTAAAGTCTCAGATGATGATGCTCGTACATTAAATGTCTCATGCTGGTGTGCTGTTTTGGGCAGGATGGATCTCTCTTGAACAAAAAGAATTGTCACTCTTCCAGAATTCAGGAGTGAAAATACAGCTTTTTCAGAGAACATAGCTTAGACTTTGCAAGATGATTCTCTGAAATGGAAAACACAAAGTTATTCTCCCTATCATGGCAGTCCATCAAACAATATAGGTTTTATTGATGTGTCTTTCTTCTTCAACATACTATACTGAAGTCCATAGCACTTTGTGCAGAGGAGGGAGAAGCTCTATGAAAAATGGTTGTACAGTACAAGTTACATGTGTATGTAGCAAAAAATTTGAAATGACGTACAGGCAAAAGTCATAGTGGAGACACACTTAGATTGTTTAAGAAATTTAAAGCTATTGCTTTTGCAGCTACAAAATATCAATGTGTTTATGTTTCCCCTACTACTAAGAATATTGTAAATACTGTTCAATTGCATTTCATTTCAAAGAAAATTGAATTGTTCATCACCACGTTTTAAAGGTGCAATGGAAATAAAGTTTAGAAACTACTCTGGAGTTTGGAATTCCCTGGTTTTTGACTGCTTCATTTTCTCAAGCTTTAATATTGCATTGATGCCTTTCTCTTTTTTTTCTCCTTTTTTTTCTTTTTTTTTTTCCTCTTCATTATACCTAAAGACTGTACACAAAGAACATTCTGGGAATAACTAAAAGAAACACCCACACAAGGGAACAAGAATCCACAGCTTGTATTGATCCTGGCATTTTCCCATGTTCCAACCAAATGAACAAGCCACAGGTGCAACCAGAAAGAGCAGGTGATCAAAACAAACTGTTATCGTGGTGGGAATAAGTATGATTTTTTGTCCATAATATATTCATCTCAAGGCACATTGGTGCATCTGTCATATAGTTACCAGCAGTGTTGATTTCTGCCAGAAATTTTACAAGAATGTAAGTCTCTGAATTTATACAACTTGAAGATATATTCAACAGCTCTCTCATTTCTGGTTTCCATGTCTGGAATCTTAACCCAATACAATCCAATAGTACAACTAACATGTAGTAACACAAGAAAGTCATCTGCTGATAGACTCATTATGCAGCAACAGTAACGTAATGGGAGGAGAGTTAGGAAGACATGCTGGGATTTCAATACAATAAGTATCACATTATATACAGGCATTTCTTCACAGTTCTTCTACTTTCTATGTAGTTATTCCCAGCATTGTTCCTTCTTATCAGCTTGCTATCCTGCTACGGAACCAACAGAGAGACTTATCCAAATGAGTCAATACAGACCATTTTATGAACAACTATGTTATGAAAAGATAGGTATTTAAAAGTGGGCAAGGGTTGAACCAATATATTGATCCAAGAAGGAAGGTACTTTCTAAAACCTTTAATATAAAAAATGTGGATGCTGCAAGAGCAGAATTAATAGCTGAAAGGGCTGAGACTAGTGTGTTGTTCCTAAACAGTATCTTTGACCAGACACACAGTAGTGTGCTAGATGGACTAGTGTGGACTAGATCTGGAGCTGGACTAGGCCAGATTAGATCTGGACTAGATCTGGACAAGGCCAGATCCTGTAGGGTATTTCTTATGTTCTCATCTTTAGTCTGAGCACTATTAACTCTTACATCTAAGAAATTAAAGTGAAATTTCCTAAACAAAATATGAACTCCAGTTTTTTAACTGTTTCTTGACTCTAGCAATCACACTATATCTAAAATTAATGACATGTGCTCTGCCCTTGCTGTTCCTACTCTCACCTCATTCTCTTAACATTTCCAGAGACAGCAAAGCTGGGTTTTCTTCCCCCTTCTCTCCTTCTGGCTCAGGAACTCTTGCATTTCTCATTGTTCATTTACTTCATCAGCGTGAATGAGAAATGCCAGGTGTTCACCCAACAGATTGATGATTGGGGCACAACTCTCCGAAGAAAGACTTAAATTCCATACTATATTCCTCAAATTCTTTGCAATCATTCTCATCATTAAATCATTAAGTAGGAAGTCATAGCTACTGTGGCCTTGGCAACCTCCTGCTTCAATGATCCACTCAGCTATACTAAATGTACAACATCAGTGTAGGAAATGTTTTCAGGCTCATATATTTTCATGTATATATAAGTAAATTTTAAAAATGACATGCAGCTAGTATAATTCTGGACACATTTCAAGAATAGGCCTGGGACAGGAACTATTCCCAGGGTTGTGGCTACCCTGCTTAGAGACAAAGGCATGTAAGGGTGTAAATTATTTAGTGCTAGCTGATCTCAGTGTTAGAAAACAGTTCTAGGCATCTTTGTTTAACTACTGTAATCATAGCCATATAGACAGAACACAATATTTGTGAACCAAACATATTGACCACTTGCTATATGCTGTACTATTTATACAAGTTTATTTATTTTCCCCTGAAAATTTTTAAAATTATTCATAACATATCACAGGTAATTTTCCTAACAAAGATAACTCTTAGCTGTTTAAAATCATTGTCAAATTATAATAGCACCTGGATTATGAAACAGGAAAAATGGCTGGTCTTTGGCACTGCAATTCAATACCTCAATAAAGATATTTTCTAAGAAACTGCTTAAAGTGATTGCTTTTGTGCCAAGATTTTCTACCTGACTTTTACTGTAGATAATTTTTAAAAGGATGGTCTTGGAAAACATTGTATATGGTTGTTACTCCTCTCCCACGTGGCTTAACCTTATCCAAAGCTTTAAGTGTCTTTATATTCTTTCTTATGTTATGTAGAATAGGAATTAGTGCTCATTAGAGTGACACTCAGACCGCATCTACATTACTAAATAAAAGTGATGGGAACATTGTCTATAAGGGGGCAGTTGGTACAGACCTAAAAAGGTGCCAGGGAACATAATCACAATTAACCACTAGAAAATCCTGGTACACTGAACCTTTGCACAGGCCCTGTTTTATTTACTAGTATACTGGCATAGACTTAGTCACACAGTTCTCTCAGGAATGCAATCTGTCACATGCCATGGGGTGCATCTAACTCCACAGGTCTCATAACAAGAAGGGGCATATTGTTGAATCGTGAAAGAGGAAAGAGAGACGTGTTAAATAGTGTGCACCAAGCTGTAGCAAGTACTGCCATCTCTCTCATTCCTCCTGACCTGATAGACGTGATGCTGTGGGAACAGATGATCAATGAATTCAGGTGTGCTGTGTTATCATACAAGGTTTTGCTACATAACTGGGTGTAAGAAGGAATCTTGTTCTTTGGTAGTGACAGAAGTAACAATGTCCCTCCAAAAAAATTTGGTAGCTCCCATACCATTTCTCAACCATAGTAGAGATGCATACAGGTAGAAGTTACAGCTATACAAGAGTCCTAGTAGAAATAAACAAATGCAATAAATGGTAACTTACACTTCTACTGTTTATTGCTTCTTTCTTGCTGAATTAGCTGTCTGGTTACAGAGCAAATTTCCATAGATTCTTTTCTGCAGAAGCTAGAAAATATCGGTAATTGAATGGATCCCTTAAAGGTTTGAAGTATTTTAGCTGTGAGAGTACAACTGTCTGAAACCACTAGCAACTTATCTTGAGTTTTATAACTAAAATCAGCTCAACTAGCTTTTCAAATTTTACAGAAATGAAATTGCTTCAGGCAGGGACCTGGTGCACCTAGCTTTAAACTGAAGTGATTTTTTTTTTTATGTCTGAGATAAACCATTGAAAATCAGAGTTTATGTCAGATTTGCTGGTACAAATAGAGAAGTTGCTATATAGTAACATTGAATAAGCTTGCTTTTATTTCCTTCTATTCTAGATATAAAGGATCAGCTTCTCAACACATGTAAATAGGTCACTGAAAGCAAGAAAAAGTTACAGAAATTTACAACATAGCTGACAGGCATATATCTATCTGTATAAAGCGAGATGTATA